>NC_090730.1:7403059-7405559 GCF_036898095.1 Palaemon carinicauda
TTGACTGTTGGGTATTCCCAACTATCAAGGCTTCTCAAGCTACCCGTAATCAGGTCTCTATCATAAGTTTTCTGTTTGCCGAGGCTATTCATGCTTCCAATAGCACTGTCCCTCTCAAAACTATTATAACTACTCTCTCTATATGCAGGAAGACTATTAATGCTACCTGAACTACACCTTTTATTTTTCTTTATAAAGCCAGGCCTATTTCTAAAAACTTCAGTATTTTGTACATTATCAATTGTGAGCTCTCCAATCATGTTACCAGAAGAGTCATCTGATGTATCATAGTCACTATTTTCTTCTTTCAGTCCCTTTGTCATGATAGAAGAACTACCCATTGTGTGAATTTTCTTCTTCCTCACAACTGTAGTGCCTTCCAATTTCTTTTTAGATTTAGCAGCAGCAGCAGCAGCCATTTTGCTGTTCCAGTAGGGGTTCCAAACATTTCCAGGCTGAGGGGAAGTTTCGCCAATATCAGACTTACTGCCACCCTGATGATTAGAACTACAACTTCTAGAGCTAAGGCTGCTGCTACTTCTTCTCAATTTATCATTAACGTAGAGGACATTTGAGTCATTCCTGGTGCTGCACCTGCTTCCTTGAGGACTGTGCATACTGTTCCTTCTACTACCAGAATTAAAATCACTCCTGCTAGAGCATCTGCTTCCCTGTAGACTCTGCACACTATTCCTTCTACTACCAGAATAGAAACCATTTTTACTGCTACACCTGCTACCCTGAGGACTATACAAACTGTTTCTACTACCATAAATGGTCAAATCATTCTTGCTACCATATTGGCTTTCCTGGTCACGTAAACTGTTCATTCCACCAGTGGATTGCAAGTCAGTTCTACTGCTGGATTTGCTTCTAAGATAGTTTGTCTGAGTGTCAGGAATACTAATTTTCCTGCTCCTTGATTTCTGAAAACTTCCTCGTCTCTGACTAAGCCTATTATTCTTAATAATGTTAGCGCTATCACCTGAATAAGTTTCACTTTGATTGACCCTATGTACAGATACTAATACATTATCCTTAATGTCCTGTTTACCCTTAGGGCCTTTCCTAACACTTTTCTTTATATCATCCCAACCATGCTTAGATTTGAGATTTTTCCTCTCCGACAAACTAACATCCATATCTATAGCAGAAGTTTGGGATGTATGAAGATTATTTTCACTTTTTCCAGTAACAGCAGAAGGGTTACATTTCACTTTATTCCAGAGAGAAGTTTGTTTTGGAACAGCAGTACCATTTGGTTTTTTATTGGCAACATTACGGGTTTTCAAAGGCAGTTTTTCCGATACAGAGCTGCTATTCTGTTTTGTATCTTTTTCAACAAACTGTTGATTTGAAGTGTCACTGGTGAGTTTTCTCTGCTTAATTCTGTTATTGCTCATTACATTATGAGAGAAATTGTTTGCTGCAATAAGGCTGGTACTAACATTCTTAATCCTTCTAATCTTTGGCTTGGCTCCAATAGGTCCTTCCAAGAAATTTTTATTGGAAGTAAGAGTTTGCAAGCTCTCTTTGACGTTTCCAGTGGTACGCTCATCAGAAACATTACCACTTTTCTGGTTATCATTTCTTCTTAATGTCTTCCCTTTTACCTTGCTACCGGAGGCCCTTTTTGTTTGACCAGACACACTTTCTTGAGCTCGCGAATTTCTTCCAGAGATATTTGATTCTTCGGAATCACTTGAATACAGGAAATTTTCCATATCTTCATGATATTCTGACAACTGGTCCATGATAGATTCCTTGGAGGTTGCTCGATCAGAGAAATTCATTGGGTTGATGAACTGTTCTTCCACGACACTCTTGTAATTGGCAGTCTGTCGAGAATCCCGGCGCTTTAACTGTGATTTCACAGGACTGGCCGGGTAGCTGCCGTAAAATTCACTGTCATCATCAGTGCTGTAAATCCTACTGCGGTGCCCATGACGGCAGTTACTGCTACATTTGGAAGGGGTTAAGCGAGGGCTTGTTTTAATATTCTCCCAAATGTGTGGTTTCCTTTTTCCTTCATTTGATCCAGAGCTTTCCCAAGAATTCTGTTGGTATAATTTCCTAGAGTTGTTACAGTTTCCATTTCTAGCTCCTCTCACCTCATTGATATTTATAGAGGGGGGCGAAGGTGGAGGTGAATGCGGAGATTGGATAGATGCGTCAGAATCATCAGGACTGAGATCAAATTCTGAAGGATTAAGATCGAGTCGACTAACTGAGACCAGGTCCTCTAATTGCAATTTCATGGTAGGGTGTATTAAGGCAATATTCTGCTAAGGCATTATTTACACAAGATCCAAGACCTCCTTATTTGCTAGTAATTCACTAGTGTTCACAATGACAAAATTTCAACTACGAAGTAGTTCCAATCAGAAAATAGTTGCTATGTAACCCGATGATATATATCTGAAAGATAAAGAGAAAACTAGATGCAGTCTACAACTACAAACTTTCTAAGTCACCTATTAAAATACTGCAGCTTTCAAAA
>NC_090730.1:7413288-7428288 GCF_036898095.1 Palaemon carinicauda
AATGGGACATTCAAGATGTTAATACCTATAAAAAAGCTATCTCAGATACTAAGTTCACCACATCTCTCTTGCCACTGTGAACATAACATTCCTCAGAATGACACTGAATTAACAGACTATTTTACATCACGATAGAATACGCCATACTTTTAAGATACTGTTGTACATTTCCACCTCTTGTACGTTTTCACGATGTACAGGTGACAGTTATAGAATAACAAATAATAAATAATAACAAAAACAACAACAAACTAAAGCAAACCATTTCAGTGTGAGCATTTGAATACATCGCTATGCAAGGATGAGGAGTGGTAATCTTAACCGGCTGAGAGAGAGAGAGAGAGAGAGAGAGAGAGAGAGAGGTAGTGGATGGGAGTCTTGAGCAGGGTAAGGGAGAGGAATACCCAGACAAGTAGGTTTGGTAGGGGGACAGGGGAGAGGGGGGGACATCCCCTTTCAACCAGCAGTCAACCACCAGCTGTAGGGCAATATATACTGTTACAGGTTTTATCCTCAAGTGACTTGATATGACATCATCATTCCAGTACTGAACTGGGGCACACAGAAGACCTATTCATCTTAAAGGATGTAACGTTTGCAAGATGCAAAGCTGCCATTACTAAGACGATAAAAAGATATATTTAGAAACAATAACCAGACTACATGCAGTCGCAATAATTAATGTTGTTGTTGCTATTCAAAATAAACATTCATAAAGAATTACAAAATGGTAACATAATAGAAGTGCCTTGTTTTAAAAAAACAAAGACATGGAGAAGGGCATACCTAATAAATAAAAGAAAGTTTATAAACAAATAAATGTTTTATATACAATGGAAAATGTTTAAGGCAAAAAAAGGGGCTTTTTGATTAAATATTACAACCTCTCTTTGATCTATAATTACTGACATCATTACTAAAGCCAGAAAGACATCCTAGATTGTTTGAAAATAAAGCATAAGACGACTTATGGAACTAGGAAATGTGTCAACACTGTAAAACGAGTAGCACGCACTTCCCAAGGTAGAAACTACCTGGTGCATTATCTCAGATTTCATCTTCTGTGAACAGTTTTCTAGAAAGTTGATGCCTCACATATCAAGGAAATAAACCTCAAGAGACTTGGGGCTTTTGTGACAATTATGTAACTCAAGGATGTGGTTAAACATAATCATTCTTTGAACGGGATCGAAAGAATCTAATTTCAAATAGAAGAAGGATTTTAAGTAACTTAGGCAGGAGTTTAAAACAAGATAAAAAAAAAAAATAAGGAACAATTTTAAGGCTGAATTTAATCAAATTATGTGTACTCACAATTTTCCGGAGAGATAACTGATTGATATCAAAATTAAACTTTGAAACAAATTCTTGAAAAATATAATTAATAAAAATTTAATGCAAAACTTTCAATGAAAAATCGGATATTTGACATCTAAAATATTGTACATCAATCCCATATTATGAAAGACCCAAAATCAAAACAAAAAAATATTTCAAAAGTATTTCAGTCATCACCATGCAGAAAAATGTAAACAAACAAACAAACAGATCAAAGTATACCTCGCATTCAACTACAAAACTAAAGATTGGCAAAAAATATGAAAAAATATAAACCCCTAGTTAATGATCCTACAAAGAATATAAAAATAAAAACCATACAAGGAATATAGATAATATAAACCCTTAGGTAATGTCCCTACAAAGATTAAAAACTGAAAACCATAGCTAATGACCTTACACAAACTAGCTAATGAACCTACAAAGATTGAAAAAACTAAAAAACCTAACTAATGACCCTAAGAAAATATATAAAAAAATAAAAACCCTTAAAGACACAACAAAGAATAAAAAACTCAAATAATACACCACGAATATAAAAAAACTAGCACTTTTGAAAATAAAAAAACTCTAAAAAACCTAACTAATGACCCTAAGAAAATATATAAAAAATAAAAACCCTTAAAGACACTACAAAGAATAAAAATCCCCAAATAATACACCACGAATTTAAAAAAAAACTAGCACTTTTGAAAAAAAAAAAAAAAAACTCAAACTACAACTTACCCACGTCGACTTAGCATTGAGGATTCGCGTCTTTGACTTGGGCGTCCAAGTTTGCTTCTTGGGGAAATGCAAGTGGGGCATGCCGACGGTGCCGTTGGCGTTCGAAAAGGCACTGAACAGCTGAGGGAGGATCCCTAGTGAGGACACACACACAGACAAACATTCAGAGGCATGACGTGACACGTGAAGTGGTTACAATGGGAATAATACAGGTACAAGGACAATGCCAAGGTTGAGGGGTATGTGGGCATTAAAGAGCCGAGGAGGATTCAAAGAACTATGAAGGATTCAAAGGAATGGTGGAGGATTTAAAGAACTGTGGAGGATTTAAAGAACTGTGGAGGACTCAAAGAACTGTGGAGTATTCAAAGAAATGTGGAGTATTCAAAGAACTGTGGAGGATTTAAAGAACTGTGGAGGACTCAAAGAACTGTGGAGGATTCAAAGAATTGTGGAGGATATAAAGAACTGGGGAGGATTCAAAGAACTGTGGAGGATTCAAAGAACAGTGGAGGATTCAAAGAACTGTGGAGGATTCAAAGAACAGTGGAGGATTCAAAGAACAGTGGAGGATTCAAAGAACAGTGGAGGATTCAAAGAACAGTGGAGGACTCTAAGAACTTTTGAGGTCTTAAAGACCTGTGGAGGATTTAAAAAACTGGAGGATATAAAGAACTGTGGAGGATTTAGAGAACTGTGGAGGATTCAAAGAACTGTGGAGGATTTAAAACACCATGGAGGATTTGAGACTTAGGGAAATAATTTGAAGAGAATAAAGAAGATTATACCTAAACTAGTTACTAGGATGAATACACAAATAACGTTAACGTAAACAAGACAAGAGGAATCTACTAATAAAAGTGATTGGGATATTTACTTGGAAAGACAAAAGAACTCGGGGACAGAAAAAACAAAGTGAAAATATGTCTCGGGGCATGGAAATTGAAAAATGGGTAATGTCACGCAACACATTACAATAAAGGGAAAAATGCGTAGGAATAACACACACAGGATACAGCATAGGATAAATGGGGAAATCACAGTGTTTTTGTGTAATTGATATCGTGGAAACAAAGGGAATGGGTAAATTTATCTAAAGAAAATGGAGAGATAGAGAAAGACCATAAAAGGATAGTTAAAGATCCATATCATTAGCTATTGTGAATATAAGTCGATCTGAACTAACGGCAGGGCAATGTCCTTGAAGTATTTGGCATGTGTTAATACAATATAACAAATATCAAAAGCGTTATAATGCATGATAAAGTTTCTTTTCAACATCTATTCTGTTCATTGGTAAAATTTTAAACGGACATGCGAAAAAGAAATGGATAATTATCAAATTAAATGTGTGTAATGTGAATTATCAAGTGTAGTAAGCTTCAAGTTAATAACTAAAGTATAAATAAGGTGGCTAAAGTATACATGTAATACTGTACAATGAACAAGTTTAGATTAATTTAGTGACATTAGACAGTGTATGTTTATGTACTCAGTGTAAGGAGCAGAATCCCAGGTTCAGTGTTTCCGATTAACCAAATTCACCTGAGACACTAAATGTAAGTGTACTGATGTGACTTTTAAAGGGTAAAGGGGAAGGAAAAGACCTGGAGTCATGTCTGGGACGTATCTGGAGGAAACACAGCTTCAGGTCAGATCTTCCTGATCAGAGGGACTTCAGTAGGTGGCTACTGAAGCCTACTTCGGAGATGGTCTCCTGGCGAGGACTTCGAGAAGTTTCCTGAATACCCTTCAGAAGAGGACCTCAGGAAATGACTTCTAAGGGTAGCTGCTGAAGAAGGTCCTTGAAGGGAAACTGAAGAGTACTTTGGAGATGGTCTCCTGGCGAGGACTTCGGGAAGTTTCCTGAATACCCTTCAGAAGAGGACCTCAGGAAATGACTTCTAAGGTGAGCTGCTGAAGAAGGTCCGTGAAGGGACACCCAAGATGGGACCTTCAGATATTTGAAGACTTACTTCTTTTACTTTTCGAAATGAAGCACCAAAAAGAGTAAGTGTTAACACCACTGAGCACAGACAGAGTTACATCCTATGTAACACGACGTACTTCATTAAAACATTTATATTTTTTCTTGTTTTTTCTGTCAAAACAAAATTCAAACCCGAACGCACTTTTCTTGCAACTCAAACTTTCCGAATAACTTGAATAACTTCAACAAAGCGTCAAAATATCAAACGATTGTTTCCTTATTTCTATGCAAAATAAATCCTCTGTTGCAGTATACCAACTTTCACGTAGAAGCTGGTTACGCAAATATTTCATTAGTCTGCTTTGTACCATTAGAGATATGTACTAAAATCTTCTATTTTCCAAATGGAGAAATTCACTGATAATCAAATCAAAGAAAACAAGGGAACTATTAAATGGTTAAAATCTATTCGACCAAATCATACTTTTTTTTTTTTTTTTTTTTTTTTTTTTTTTTGCTGTGAGATCAAGTGCTTAATGATAGATAAGAAAGTAATTCAAATGGTTTATTGTTAGTTGTAAAAATGTTATTGTTAATAATAATAATAATAACAATAAATAATAATTATGAATATTATTATTAGTATTATTAGGGAAAAACTCTTCAGTTTATTCAGGAAACTTTTAGAACGGCTGACCACCGAGAGGAAATAATTATATATATATATATATATATATATATATATATATATATATATATATATATATATATATATAAAGCAGAAAACGGTAAATATATACAGTAGTAATATATAATCAGAAGATTCGAAGAAAAAAGTACCTCTAACACTGGCCCCTATCAAACTTTGGAACATCACCGAATAATGAAAACTGGGCGTAACAGCAATGATGGTCGCCACAGCCTCCTGCCACAACCCAAATTTTATCTATGGAATAAAAAACAAATATATCTCAATGTCACACCTTTCTTGCAGATTCTCGAATGTTTTCAAAAGTGACTTTGACTGTTTGCAATTATGATTTTATGAAGGCAAATGGAGGAGGAAGTGGTGGCCGATGTGGTAACGTCCCTGACTGTTGAACGTCAGACTGGGGTTCGAGTACAGCTCAAACTCGTTAGTTCCTTTGATCGCTGCAACCTCACCATCCTTGAGAGCTAAGGAAGGGAGGTTAGGGAGAGTCTATAGATCTATCTGCTGAGTCGATCAGCAGCCAATTCCTGGCCCTCCTTGGTCCTACATTGGGTGGAGAGGGGGGCTTGGGCGCTGATCTTATGAATATTTGGTGTCTCTAGGGCATTGTCCTGCTTGATAGGGCTATGTCACTGCCCCCTTGCCGCTGCCACTCATGAGTGGCCTTTAAACCAAGGTCAGGTATAATTAAAATACAAGGAGGTTACAGAAGTTTTCGAATCAGGCCGTTGAATCAGTGGATATTATACAAGTTTTATTCCAGCTGTGACCAGGTTGTGGAATGATCTTCCTAATCGGGTAGTTGAATCAGTAGAACTTGAAAAGTTCAAACTTGCAGGAAATGTTTTTATGTTGAACAAGCTGACATAGTCCATATATGAATTATCTGTTTTAATGTTGTTAATGTTTTTTAAAGTATTTTATTTTGATTTTTCATCACTTCTTACATCGTTTATCTATTTCCTCGTTTGCTTTCCTCACTAGGCTATATTTCCCTGTTGGAGCTCTTGGGCTTATAGCATCTTGCTTTTGCAACTACGGTTGTAGCTTGGCTAGTAGTAGTAGTAGTAGTAGTAATAAAATTCATTAAGTTCGAAATTGCATAAGTTTCTCTTTCTAGTTTATATAAGAAAGATCTATTTTAATGTTATTGATTTTAAAATATTTCATATTAATTGTTCATTACTTCTCACGTAGTTTATCTCAATTCCTTTCCTCACGGGGCTATTTTTTTCCTGTTGGAGCCATTTGGCTTACAGCATCCTGCTTTTCAGCTAGGGTTGTAGCTTAGCTATTAATAATAGTAGTAGTAGTAATAATAATAATAATAATAATAATAATAATAATAATAATAATAATAATAATAATAATAACAAAAGGAAGCTTCATTTCCCTGATTTCTAAAAGGAAAGGAAATAAGTCAAATAATAAACTCATCATACTATCTTTGCATCAACAGGGGCTTTGGGAGAGAGAGAGAGAGAGAGAGAGAGAGAGAGAGAGAGAGAGAGAGAGAGAGAGAGAGAGAGAGGGGGGGGGGGGGAAGAGACTTGACTTCCGGCCACCTCAAGGGTTATTCTAAACGAAAGAAAGATTCTCACTGTCAAAGACAATCTTTACTAGAGATAATAATGCCCGAGCCACATGAAAGATCTTCTCACACACTACTTACTGGACGCATATCAGTCATCTAAAAGTCTTTATTAAATCATTGAGTCATTTAAAAGTCTTTATTAAATCATTAAGCCATTTAAAGTCTTTGTTATATCTGTTACTCCAAACACAAAAGCGTTCGTACTAGAAAAATGAAGCATTTCCCCAAACAGTTCTCGTAAATTGGAAAAGAATCAAGATAAAGGTAATGATCGAAATTGGATCACAAGTGCATAGGGGTTTTCATACAGAGAGAGAGAGAGAGAGAGAGAGAGAGAGAGAGAGAGAGAGAGAGAGAGAGAGAGAGAGGATTACCTCGTCGAGGTCCCTCCCCATTTTGATGGTACACGTGTTATGGTGGACAGTCACTCAGATAAATTTTTACTCTCTCTCTCTCTCTCTCTCTCTCTCTCTCTCTCTCTCTCTCTCTCTCTCTCTAGGTTCGACTCAAAACAGTAGATCAACACACAGGTAAATTTACCAGCTCAGATAAAGAAAATTTTGGGAGACTCTCATCTGTTCACCCTCGTTCGGTATGAGACTCGAACGCAGTACCATAGCATTGCCAGACACACAGAGAGAGAGAGAGAGAGAGAGAGAGAGAGAGAGAGAGAGAGAGAGAGAATTATAACAGATGCCCTCTATCGAACGAACATAAAAGGGAGTCATAATTTATGAACCCCAGCTGTGAAATTATACAGCATAGACCATACATCATTGTTCTTCCGGTCGACATTCGCTTATACTACAGATTGCAATTACAGATTTGCAATAACAAAGTAATAACTACAACAACAACAACTTCAAAGTTATATTATTTCCTTGATATTTTTGTCTAAACTTCATCTACTGAAATATGTTTTAGGACTAACAAATATTTAACAAGGCACTGGAAGACTTGGAAGACCCAGGCCTACATGGCTGAGGACTATGAAACGTGAAGTGGATGATGATGAATGGGAAAGTATTGGTTTAAAAGCTCAAGATAGAAACGAATGGTGAAATCTAGCCGAGGCCCTTTGCGTCAATAGGCGTAGGATATGACGATGATGAAAAATATAAAAAAAACATAAAATCTGGTCGAAAACATTGAAGGAAAAAAAAGTAGAAGAAGAAATTTCACTCGAAGTAAGAATGTCGTCATAATGCACACGGAATGACAAAAAAAAAAAAAAAAAAAAAAAAAAAAAAAAATTCTAAGTTAAGGATCCTTAGAATTGATGAAATCAAATCAACTTATGTCAGTGACGTAAGACTTTACATCACATTTCACGGAATCATCTTCATGTGACTTAATGTTCTCACGCCAAAGAGTCACTGGTGCATATATTATTCCTATGTTAGTTCATCGATTATAACTGGCGAAATTTATTCACAGGTATATAAAAATCAGCCTGGAACTCACTGCTACAAACAAACAGAATGATGTTGATATAAATTAAATTTAATATCAAATCGTGGAGAGAGAGAGAGAGAGAGAGAGAGAGAGAGAGAGAGAGAGAGAGAGAGAGAGAGAGAGACTTATAACCTATAACAATACTTTCTCTGAAAATATTCACTATATATAATGATTTGAGAAGAGAAATTATATATATGTATATATATTTATACTGTATATATATATACATTATATATATATATATATATATATATATATATATATATATATATATATATGAGAGAGAGAGAGAGAGAGAGAGAGAGAGAGAGAGAGAGAGAGAGAACCTATAACAATACTTCCTCTCAAAATATTCACTATATATAAAGATTTGAGAAGAGAAATTATATATATATATATATATATATATATATATATATATATATATATATACAGAGAGAGAGAGAGAGAGAGAGAGAGAGAGGAGAGAGAGAGAGAGAGAGAGAGAGAGAGAGACTTATGACGTATACCAACGGTTTCCCTAAGAAAATGTACTATTTTGAGAGAAAAATAATCTATTTCATTATTGGAAAGTAAATACTGACATAGAGGAGAGGAGGTTAGAATATTTTTTCCTCTATTATTACCTTGTGCAAATATTCTGGATCTTTTTTTTTTAAGAATAATAAACATTATCGAACTATAATTCTCCATTGAAAGCAAAGAAGACGAGAATAAAATAATGGAAGAAAGGAAAACCAAAGGAAAAAGAAAGCTTTTCTTGTAGTTTCCGGTAACATAATCTTAACAACGTTCGCTATCTCACGACCATGTATCGTGCGTGAATGAAGAGTGACATAAGCCTTCTCTAAACCAACAACAACAAAAACAACAGCAACAACAACAACAACCAAAGTCAACACAGTTTGAGAATAAACACTGCTGATTTTAAATTATAAATTCCAAATTATAATATATATATATATATATATATATATATATATATATATATATGCGTAAAAATCACAGGAAAACGTGATGCTCAGATGCAGAAGAACCACAGGGAAAATGAAAATACGAAATATACGCTCAAGTCAGGACTTAAGCGTATATTTCGTATTTTCATTTTCCCCGTGGTTCTTCTGCATATATATATATATATATATATATATATATATATATATATATATATATATATATATATCGAATGCATTTTAAACTTGATGCCTTTATTGTTTTGAAGGTTACTCGTGAACGGTAGAGGCAAGGAACAGTGACAATGCCCTAAGATTGACCATAATATACATATCATTAGCACCTAAGGCCTTCTCTACCTAAGCTAGAACCAGGGAGCGCAAGGCAATGGCTGCTGTAGACTAAGTAGGTAGACCTATAGGCTTCCCCAAACCCGTCATCCTTAGCTCGCAAGGATGGTGAGGTTGCAGACACTACAAGAAGCTATCGAACTTGAGAGTGACTCGAACCCCAGTCCAGTAGATCGACTACAAGCAGCTATCGAGCCCCAGTCCAGAAGCTCGACCACAAGAAGCTATCGAGCTTAAGCGTGACTCGAACCCCAGTCCAGCAGATCGACTACAAGCAGCCATCGAGCTTAAGCGTGACTCGAACCCCAGTCCAGAAGCTCGACCACAAGAAGCTATAGAGTTTAAGCGGGTCTCGAACCCCGGTTTAACAGATCGCCGGCATGAAGTCTTTTACTAATTAGCAGTTTTTGAAACTATCAATAATAATCCGTTCCATTTTCTAATCCTAATCCTAGAATAAGCATCCTACATCTCTTAAGAGACGTTATGTTTCCTCCACGCTATATTTTCCTTCAAATCTAGAGCCAGTGCCGTCGGCCTCCACATCCAAAAAGGACTTAACGTCTGCACTCGTTACTTCAAGATTTGATTTTGTCTGAACACCAGAGCTAATCGAGTTGCAGAGTTAAGCCTCCACAGCATGTGACCTCAACCGTAACTTGAATCAAGTTACATCAAGAGGATAAACAGCACTAGTAAAGAGACTACACTATTGCACTTGGAGCGCGTACGGACACACGCACACACACACGTACTCATCAGAAAGCCAAACCTGATGATAACCATTAGAAAAGACTCGATTTATAGATGATTATGTCAGGTGATCGTTTTAAAAGTTTTGATATGTTTTGGGACAGAGAGAGAGAGAGAGAGAGAGAGAGAGAGAGAGAGAGAGAGAGAGAGAGAGAGAGAATGCGTGTATATATAAATAAATATATATATATATATATATATATATATATATATATATATATATATATATGAGAGAGAGAGAGAGAGAGAGAGAGAGAGAGAGAGAGAGAGAGAGAGAGAGAGAGAGAGAATGCGCACATATATAGATATATAAGCACAAAAACAAAAACGTCTCGATTTACAGATGATAATATCAGATGGCATTAAAAGTTTTGATATCTTTAGGACAGAGAGAGAGAGAGAGAGAGAGAGAGAGAGAGAGAGAGAGAGAGGAGAGAGAGAGAGAGAGAGAAATGCAGCCGTTTCTAGTCCACTGCAAGACAAGGGCCTCAAGACATGGTTTTACTCATGTCTGAGGTTTGGAGATTTTTATTACCACGCTGTCCAGCAAAGATTGGTGATGGTGGGAGACTTGTATGATCACTCACAGCAAACCAACCTAGTAAGGGTGGCCCACACTAGTATGGCTTTGCCGATCATGGCGATACAAAAACCCATTCACCACGTTATATAAAAATATACGCAGTAATAGTATTAGAAAAATAAGAAAAATTGAGGTTAACATGAACAATCAACATATTTCAGTGCAGGATTATCATTATCCTTTAATGAATATTGTTCGAATTGATTAACTAATTGATTGATTGTAAGTTATCAATCAATCCGGACATAATTCATTAATGAAATTATGCAACGAAATATGCATGAAATTCATATTTATAGTATTGCTTTACGGTTGAGTTTAAAGAAATTATACTTCAAGGAAAATAATTTATGGAAAAATATACTCAATCTTGATAGTGAAAATGGTATGTCAACTTCTATCTGAGATACTCTAATTATTAATATAGCTTTTACACTGATCTCACTTATTTCCACAAACAGAAAAGTGGAAATTAGACGGCATTTTTCTCGTCTCTTAGCCAATGAACACTTGTCACCTCATCGTCACATGCAGCCCTTTCAGAGAATTTTGGTTCACAGCACTTTTATAAAATCAATGCAGTTTTAATAGAGCACTTCGTCAAAATAAAACCATTCTTGTATTATGAACGATTAAACGAAAATTAAATTAGATGTTAATATAAGTGTTCAACACAAGCTCTCAACGCAGTACTGACTGGCACTGTATGCCAACGTCACAGGGTTAGCTCTTCAATGATCTTGAAGAACTAATGGCCGGATTGCTAGCCAGCTAATCACCAAATTTTCACCATAAAACCATTCTCGTTTCGGGATGGCACTACATTGTTGTGAACCACTATTCCAGCCAGACTGACAGTGTCACACGCACGCCCAAACCAGTCACCCCTAACGGCCAATCAGAGGGCGCGGTTCAAGAGGGGCGAACTAGTTTCCAAAGAGCACTTGATCAACGGCATTAAAAACCCTTTTCTAGCCAACGACCACCAAACACACACACACCGATAGTACTGGCTGGTTCACTCGACTGGTCTTTCAAGTGACGACGTCTCGTCTAGGCGAGGGTGGTACAGATACAGCTGTGCGTTTGTACAGTGACTACAAGTCGTGAGAGTGAGCGAGCGTATGGTGCGTTCGTATGTAACACCAAAAGTGTCTGTGTGTGCAATAGTCCTCGCTCTCTTCGCTTCCTCTCCTATCCTTAGTCCTTATATCACACATAGGATGTATCTCTTCTATTTATTTTGGCTGTTACAGCCCTGCATCTATCCCAATTCACCCTGCCTCTCACAGACTAAAGGAGAATTCCTTCTTGTGTTCGACTAATGCTATGAACTGGTGCGGTCTATTCATTACTGCCCCCATCATCCCAACCAACTGAATCCTTTCAAGGTCGCCCTGATCGAGACAGGGAGTTAGTCTAAACTTGGAGAATTATGTGAATTGGAAGGAATCATATTCGGTATGAGGAAACTCATATAATCTAAGAACTATCATGATTTATTAGTTAGGATTACATTGAAATAAGCGACCAGTGTGAAGACCCCTTCTTCCTTCTTACCCAAATTGAACCCCATCAACCCCTCTCATACAAACCACGAGTCCAAGACTCAGCCTCCCCTCTGAAGTCTGAACACCCTTCACCCTCATCTATCCGCTCTGGTCAGGGTGAGGGTGAGAAGAGGGGGGGGGGGTGATCACACTGGGGGAATGGAGATAACGGGGGAAGAGAAATGAGACCAACCAACTCGCGATTACAACATGAGAAAGGTTCACATGGCAGACTTGCGTGTACCATGATCACACGCTCGTCAGGCACATAACAGCATTAGCAAAGGTTGGCGATGTTGTATTCCTTATGACATAGAGTCATACAAGTGAAATATATCAAGCTGTGTGGTTGCATTGTCAGTGTGGGGCGTAATATTTGAAATAAATTGGACTAGCCGACATCCACATAGAGTAGTCGCCACCACTGTCCAGTCTAAAATGTGAGAGAACTCGCGTCTGAAAACACTAGACCTATTTCCCATGGCAAGTTGCGTTAACCATTTTCTCAGAATCATGAAGTGGAAAGGGTTATTTGTTTTCATATACCATCAAGAAAAAAACAGAAAACCAATTGTATCACCTCATGTACAGAAAACCAATTGTATCTCCTCATGTACAGCTCATTGGATGAGTTTTTACCCTTTACAGATAAAACATGTCACTTTATTAACAAGTTACTTCCGTGATGAAAGCAATTTTTTTTCCAAGGATAAATACAAATGCTGAATCATGAATATTATTTTTCCATTTCAGTCACTTTTGGTTCCTGTATGAGCAGAAAATAAAAAACCCACGTAGAAAACAAAATGGGGAATCACATACAACCTTCCAGATTTTTTCAATTTCTCCAGTTGTCTTACATTAGTGTTCTCTTGCTTGAGGGTACACTTGGGCACACTGTTTAATCTTATTTCTCTTCCTCTTGCTTGTTTTGAAGTATGTATAGTTTATATATAAAAGATCTAATTTAATGTTGTTACTGTTCTTAAATCATTTTATTTTGATTATCACTTATCTAATAGCTTATTTATTTCCTTTCCTGACTGGGCCATTTTTTTCCCTTTTGGAGCCCTTGGGGCTTTTGGCATCTTGCTTTTTCAACTAGGGTTATGGTTTAGCTTTTAATAATAATAATAATAATAATAATACCAAAATATTTTTTAAATCGAATTACATATTGAGGTAGGAATTTCATTCCTTTGAGCGCAATACGCCGAAAAAATAAATGAATTTAAACCTCTATTATTTAAATAACTTGAACAGAGCAGGAGGACTAAGCATTAGTTCCTTCAAGGAGAACACTGCAAAGCAAATGGACCAAAAGGTCAAAATTATTCTCTTAACTGAACTGAGAGATTGTCATGAAACTTGCTATTTACGACTAACTTCATGTCATCATCATCATCATCATCTCCTACGCCTAGAGAAGCAAAGAGCCTCGGTTAAATTTCGCAAGTCGTCTCTATCTGGAGATTTGTATCAATACTTCTCCATTCGTCTTCTCCTACTTCACAATTCATACTCCTCAGCCATGTAGGTATAGGTCTTCCAACTCTCCTAGTACCCTGTGGAGCCCAGTTGAAATTTGGTAAACTAATCTCTCTTGGGGAGTGCAAAGAGCATGACCAAACCATTTCTGCCCCTCACCAGGATCTCATCCACATATAGCACTAGAGTACATTATTTCTAATCCTGTCCTGCCATTTAACTCCCAACATTCTTCTGAGGACTTTGTTCTCGAATCTACAAAAGCTGTTGGATATTGTTTCATTGTCATACCACGATTCATGTCCATACAGTACCACCGATGTCTCTAAACTGATATATAGACTGATTTTATGTGAAATTTCAGGCGATTTGATTTCAAAATTTTATTTAATCTAGCCATTGTTTATTTTTTTTCATTGAACTCCTATGCTAAAGACGCTGTGTTAAGAGATCATAGTTCCTAAATATTTAAATTATTCTACCTCATTAATCCTCTCTCCTTCCAATGATATTTCATACTCCATTACATATTCCGTTCTCATCATATGTGTCTTTCTATTTATCTTCAGCCCAACCTCGTGTGATATTTCATGCATTCTGGTAGGCAAGCATTTCAAATCCTGTGGTGATCTACTAATAAGGACAGAATCATCAGCATACTCTAGGTCAGCTAATTACCTATTACCAATCCAGTCCAATCCTTCTCCACCATCTCCAACTGTTCTATGCAATACAAAATCCATGAGGAGGATGACTAACATAGGTGACAACATATTCCCTTGGAGTACTCCACTGTTCACTGAAAATTCATTTGATAGGAAACATCAACTTTGCACTTATTATGCTCATGAACAGACTTAATCAAATTTACAAATTTAAGAGGAACTCCACAATAACACAAAATTCACCACAAAATTGGCTGGTGCACACTATTATTATTATTATTATTATTATTATTATTATTATTATTATTATTATTATTGGAAGCTAAGCTACAGCCTTACAAAGGAAAAGCAAGATGTTATAACCCCATGGGCTCATTCAGGGAAAAAAATTCCCCAGAGGAAAGTACATAAGGAAATAAATAAACTACATGAGAAGTAATGAACAATTAAAATAGCCTAAGAACAGTAACAACGTTAAAATAGATCTTCCATAATATAAACTATAAAAAGAATTATCTCAGCCTGTTCAAAATGAAAGCATTCGCTGTAAATTCAGCCTAAGTTTTTTGCACAACTTCAGTTGAAGGTAACTCACTAAGCGGCCTTAATAGATTTCATACAAGAATCTTCATATTTCCTTAAAGTTTTAATATTATTCTCGAGTTAATATTAAATGGGAACTAAGTTATGTCTATCGAGGAAACACGCACAATCGAGCCACACTAACAGGCACGATCGAACAAACCCGGATTCTTCCTAAAGGGAAAGAGGCTTTCGAACAAAGGTTACGCAGTTGGCTGTGGCTTTAACACTTCGCTCCTCACAAACTGAGTAGTTTCCTGGCATGTGCATCTGGTGTCAAGAGAAAAGAGAATAATGATGAAATGTAAAAGGAAAAG
>NC_090730.1:7433288-7440788 GCF_036898095.1 Palaemon carinicauda
CTTATATCAGCCTGTTCAACATCAAAACATTCTCAGCTTATATCAGCCTGTTCACCATCAAAACATTCTCAGCTTATATCAGCCTGTTCAACATCAAAACATTCTCAGCTTATATCAGCCTGTTCACCATCAAAACATTCTCAGCTTATATCAGCCTGTTCACCATCAAAACATTCTCAGCTTATATCAGCCTGTTCAACATCAAAACATTCTCAGCTTATATCAGCCTGTTCAACATCAAAACATTCTCAGCTTATATCATCCTGTTCACCATCAAAACATTCTCAGCTTATATCAGCCTGTTCACCATCAAAACATTCTCAGCTTATATCAGCCTGTTCAACATCAAAACATTCTCAGCTTATATCAGCCTGTTCACCATCAAAACATTCTCAGCTTATATCAGCCTGTTCAACATCAAAACATTCTCAGCTTATATCAGCCTGTTCAAAATCAAAACATTCTCAGATTATATCAGCCAGTTCAACATCAAAACATTCTCAGCTTATATCAGCCAGTTCAACATCAAAACATTCTCAGCTTATATCAGCCTGTTCAACATCAAAACATTCTCAGCTTATATCAGCCAGTTCAACATCAAAACATTCTCAGCTTATATCAGCCTGTTCAAAATCAAAACATTCTCAGCTTATATCAGCCTGTTCAACATCAAAACATTCTCAGCTTATATCAGCCAGTTCAACATCAAAACATTCTCAGCTTATATCAGCCAGTTCGACATCAAAACATTCTCAGCTTATATCAGCCAGTTCAACATCAAAACATTCTAAGCTTATGTCAGCCAGTTCAGCATCAAAACATTCTCAGCTTATATCAGCCTGTTCGACATCAAAACATTCTCAGCTTATGTCAGCCTGTTCAACATCAAAACATTCTCAGCTTATATCAGCCAGTTCAACATCAAAACATTCTCAGCTTATATCAGCCTGTTCAACATCAAAACATTCTCAGCTTATATCAGCCAGTTCAACATCAAAACATTCTCAGCTTATATCAGCCAGTTCAACATCAAAACATTCTCAGCTTATATCAGCCTGTTCGACATCAAAACATTCTCAGCTTATGTCAGCCTGTTCAACATCAAAACATTCTCAGCTTATATCAGCCAGTTCAACATCAAAACATTCTCAGCTTATATCAGCCAGTTCAACATCAAAACATTCTCAGCTTATATCAGCCAGTTCAACATCAAAACATTCTCAGCTTATATCAGCCTGTTCGACATCAAAACATTCTCAGCTTATATCAGCCTGTTCAACATCAAAACATTCTCAGCTTATATCAGCCAGTTCAACATCAAAACATTCTCAGCTTATATCAGCCAGTTCAACATCAAAACATTCTCAGCTTATGTCAGCCTGTTCAACATCAAAACATTCTCAGCTTATATCAGCCAGTTCAACATCAAAACATTCTCAGCTTATATCAGCCAGTTCGACATCAAAACATTCTCAGCTTATGTCAGCCTGTTCAACCAACATAAAACATTCTCAGCTTATATCAGCCAGTTCAACATCAAAACATTCTCAGCTTATATCATCCTGTTCAACATCAAAACATTCTCAGCTTATGTCAGCCTGTTCAACCAACATAAAACATTCTCAGCTTATGTCAGCCTGTTCAACCAACATAAAACATTCTCAGCTTATGTCAGCCAGTTCAACATCAAAACATTCTCAGCTCATGTCAGCCTGTTCAACATAAACATTCTTAGCTTATGTCAGCCTGTTCAACATAAAAACATTCTCAGCTTATGTCAGCCAGTTCAACATCAAAACATTCTCAGCTTATGTCAGCCTGTTCAACATCAAAACATTCTTAGCTTATGTCAGCCTGTTCAACATCAAAACATTCTCAGCTTATATCAGCCAGTTCAACATCAAAACATTCTCAGCTTATATCAGCCTGTTCAACATCAAAACATTCTCAGCTTATATCATCCTGTTCAACATCAAAACATTCTCAGCTTATATCAGCCTGTTCACCATCAAAACATTCTCAGCTTATATCAGCCAGTTCAACATCAAAACATTCTCAGCTTATGTCAGCCTGTTCGACATCAAAACATTCTCAGCTTATGTCAGCCTGTTCGACATCAAAACATTCTCAGCTTAAGTCAGCCTGTTCAACATCAAAACATTCTCAGCTTATATCATCCTGTTCACCATCAAAACATTCTCAGCTTATATCAGCCTGTTCACCATCAAAACATTCTCAGCTTATATCAGCCTGTTCAACATCAAAACATTTTCAGCTTATATCAGCCTGTTCGACATCAAAACATTCTCAGCTTATATCAGCCAGTTCAACATCAAAACATTCTCAGCTTATGTCAGCCAGTTCAACATCAAAACATTCTCAGCTTATATCAGCCTGTTCGACATCAAAACATTCTCAGCTTGTGTCAGCCTGTTCAACATCAAAACATTCTCAGCTTATATCAGCCAGTTCAACATCAAAACATTCTCAGCTTATATCAGCCTGTTCAACATCAAAACATTCTCAGCTTATATCAGCCAGTTCAACATCAAAACATTCTCAGCTTATATCAGCCTGTTCGACATCAAAACATTCTCAGCTTATGTCAGCCTGTTCGACATCAAAACATTCTCAGCTTATATCAGCCTGTTCAACATCAAAACATTCTCAGCTTATATCAGCCTGTTCGACATCAAAACATTCTCAGCTTATGTCAGCCTGTTCAACATCAAAACATTCTCAGCTTATATCAGCCAGTTCAACATCAAAACATTCTCAGCTTATATCAGCCTGTTCGACATCAAAACATTCTCAGCTTATATCAGCCTGTTCAACATCAAAACATTCTCAGCTTATATCAGCCAGTTCAACATCAAAACATTCTCAGCTTATATCAGCCAGTTCGACATCAAAACATTCTCAGCTTATGTCAGCCTGTTCAACCAACATAAAACATTCTCAGCTTATGTCAGCCTGTTCAACCAACATAAAACATTCTCAGCTTATATCAGCCAGTTCAACATCAAAACATTCTCAGCTTATATCATCCTGTTCAACATCAAAACATTCTCAGCTTATGTCAGCCTGTTCAACATAAAAACATTCTCAGCTTATGTCAGCCTGTTCAACCAACATAAAACATTCTCAGCTTATGTCAGCCTGTTCAACCAACATAAAACATTCTCAGCTTATGTCAGCCTGTTCAACCAACATAAAACATTCTCAGCTTATGTCAGCCTGTTCAACCAACATAAAACATTCTCAGCTTATGTCAGCCTGTTCAACATCAAAACATTCTCAGCTCATGTCAGCCTGTTCAACATCAAAACATTCTCAGCTTATGTCAGCCTGTTCAACATCAAAACATTCTCAGCTCATGTCAGCCAGTTCAACATCAAAACATTCTCAGCTTATGTCAGCCTGTTCACCATCAAAACATTCTCAGCTCATGTCAGCCTGTTCAACATCAAAACATTCTCAGCTTATGTCAGCCTGTTCACCATCAAAACATTCTCAGCTCATGTCAGCCTGTTCAACATCAAAACATTCTCAGCTTATGTCAGCCTGTTCACCATCAAAACATTCTCAGCTTATGTCAGCCTGTTCAACATCAAAACATTCTCAGCTTATGTCAGCCAGTTCACCATCAAAACATTCTCAGCTTATGTCAGCCTGTTCAACATCAAAACATTCTCAGCTTATGTCAGCCAGTTCAACATCAAAACATTCTCAGCTTATGTCAGCCTGTTCAACATCAAAACATTCTCAGCTTATGTCAGCCAGTTCAACATCAAAACATTCTCAGCTTATGTCAGCCTGTTCAACATCAAAACATTCTCAGCTTATGTCAGCCTGTTCAACATCAAAACATTCTCAGCTTATGTCAGCCAGTTCAACATCAAAACATTCTCAGCTTATGTCAGCCTGTTCACCATCAAAACATTCTCAGCTTATGTCAGCCAGTTCAACATCAAAACATTCTCAGCTTATGTCAGCCTGTTCACCATCAAAACATTCTCAGCTTATGTCAGCCAGTTCACCATCAAAACATTCTCAGCTTATGTCAGCCTGTTCACCATCAAAACATTCTCAGCTTATGTCAGCCTGTTCACCATCAAAACATTCTCAGCTTATGTCAGCCTGTTCACCATCAAAACATTCTCAGCTTATGTCAGCCTGTTCACCATCAAAACATTCTCAGCTTATGTCAGCCTGTTCACCATCAAAACATTCTCAGCTTATGTCAGCCTGTTCACCATCAAAACATTCTCAGCTTATATCAGCCTGTTCACCATCAAAACATTCTCAGCTTATGTCAGCCAGTTCAACATAAAAACATTCTCAGCTTATATCAGCCTGTTCACCATCAAAACATTCTCAGCTTATATCAGCCTGTTCACCATCAAAACATTCTCAGCTTATATCAGCCTGTTCACCATCAAAACATTCTCAGCTTATATCAGCCTGTTCACCATCAAAACATTCTCAGCTTATGTCAGCCTGTTCACCATCAAAACATTCTCAGCTTATATCAGCCTGTTCACCATCAAAACATTCTCAGCTTATGTCAGCCTGTTCACCATCAAAACATTCTCAGCTTATATCAGCCTGTTCACCATCAAAACATTCTCAGCTTATGTCAGCCTGTTCACCATCAAAACATTCTCAGCTTATATCAGCCTGTTCACCATCAAAACATTCTCAGCTTATGTCAGCCAGTTCAACATCAAAACATTCTCAGCTTATATCAGCCAGTTCAACATCAAAACATTCTCAGCTTATATCAGCCAGTTCAACATCAAAACATTCTCAGCTTATATCATCCTGTTCAACATCAAAACATTCTCAGCTTATGTCAGCCTGTTCAACATCAAAACATTCTCAGCTTATGTCAGCCAGTTTAACATCAAAACATTCTCAGCTTATGTCAGCCTGTTCAACATAAAAACATTCTCAGCTTATATCAGCCAGTTCAACATCAAAACATTCTCAGCTTATGTCAGCCAGTTCAACATCAAAACATTCTCAGCTTATATCAGCCAGTTCAACATCAAAACATTCTCAGCTTATATCAGCCAGTTCAACATCAAAACATTCTCAGCTTATGTCAGCCTGTTCAACCAACATAAAACATTCTCAGCCTATATCAGCCAGTTCAACATCAAAAACATTCTCAGCTTGTGTCAGCCAGTTCAACATCAAAACATTCTCAGCTTATATCAGCCAGTTCAACATCAAAACATTCTCAGCTTGTGTCAGCCAGTTTAACATCAAAACATTCTCAGCTTGTGTCAGCCTGTTCAACATCAAAACATTCTCAGCTTATGTCAGCCTGTTCAACATAAAAACATTCTCAGCTTATATCAGCCAGTTCAACATCAAAACATTCTCAGCTTATATCAGCCAGTTCAACATCAAAACATTCTCAGCTTATATCAGCCAGTTCAACATCAAAACATTCTCAGCTTATATCAGCCAGTTCAACATCAAAACATTCTCAGCTTATATCAGCCAGTTCAACATCAAAACATTCTCAGCTTATATCAGCCAGTTCAACATCAAAACATTCTCAGCTTGTGTCAGCCAGTTCAACATCAAAACATTCTCAGCTTATATCAGCCAGTTCAACATCAAAACATTCTCAGCTTGTGTCAGCCAGTTTAACATCAAAACATTCTCAGCTTGTGTCAGCCTGTTCAACATCAAAACATTCTCAGCTTATATCAGCCAGTTTAACATCAAAACATTCTCAGCTTGTGTCAGCCAGTTCAACATCAAAACATTCTCAGCTTGTGTCAGCCAGTTTAACATCAAAACATTCTCAGCTTGTGTCAGCCTGTTCAACATCAAAACATTCTCAGCTTATATCAGCCAGTTTAACATCAAAACATTCTCAGCTTGTGTCAGCCAGTTCAACATCAAAACATTCTCAGCTTGTGTCAGCCAGTTCAACATCAAAACATTCTCAGCTTATATCATCCTGTTCAACATCAAAACAATCTCAGCTCATGTCAGCCTGTTCAACATAAAAACATTCTTAGCTTATGTCAGACTATTAAACATAATAACATTCTCAGCTTATGTCAGCCAGTTCAACATAAAAAAATTCTCAGCTTATGTCAGACTATTAAACATAAAATCATTCTCAGCACTAGTCTAAGCTCTCATTTCCCATACCAGGCTCTGTGTCTCTCTTACTTTAAAAAAAAATTGAGAATCTTTCGAACTTCTGCCTTCTCTTAGTGGAGGCACTCATGTTGCATATTGCAAGTTGATTCCCTGCTCCCATTAGGTTTTATTTTCAAGCGGTTACCTCCCTTTAAAGGTGATAGTGTCAAGGTAATTTTGCCTTTTCCAACAGATGGAATCTAAGTAAACGGTTCAAGAGTTGTTAGTTCTTTGCAACGTCAGATTCTATCGTGGTTTTCCATATCTGGATGCAATGGCTGCTTCGTCTTTAAATTTATAATTAAGCATACACACACACACACACACACACACACACACACATATATATATATATATATATATATATATATATATATATATATATATATATATATATATATATATATATATATGTATATATATATATATGTATATATACATGTATATATATGTATATATGTATATATACATGTATATATAATATATATATATATATATATATATATATATATATATATATATATATATATATGTATATATATACATATATACATATATATATATATATATATATATATATATATATATATATATGTATATATATACATATATATATATATATATATATATATATATATATATATATATATGTATATATATACATATATATATATATATATATAT
The DNA here is from genome assembly GCF_036898095.1 of Palaemon carinicauda. Classification (NCBI taxonomy): domain Eukaryota; kingdom Metazoa; phylum Arthropoda; class Malacostraca; order Decapoda; family Palaemonidae; genus Palaemon; species Palaemon carinicauda. Next base: position 7,440,141 of record NC_090730.1, read on the forward strand.
ATATGTATATATATATATATATATGTATATATACATACTATATATATATATATATATATATATATATATATATATATATATATATATATATATGTATATATGTATATATATACATATATATATATATATATATATATATATATATATATATATATATATATATATATATATATATATACATGTATATATACATATATACATATATATATATACATGTATATATACATATATACATATATATATATATATATATATATATATATATATATATATATATATTATATATATATATGTATATATACATACATACATACATATATATATATATATATATATATATATATATATATATATATATATATATATATATATATATATATATATATATATAAATAAAACATATGCATTAGGAATAAAAGAAAGGGACCCACCAGATTACAAAGGAAGCAGGGAAAAGAAAAGAAAACTATGGATTGACGAACTAAGTAAATTTACGAGTATATCTTGGCATAGAAAGACCATAAACAGACGCAGGTGGAAGGACATGTACTCCAGAGTCCAGTGGATTAGCAACGATACATATATATATATATATATATATATATATATATATATATATATATATATATATATATATATATATATATA
>NC_090730.1:7443288-7445788 GCF_036898095.1 Palaemon carinicauda
ACCCGCAGAGAACTTTCTCTTATAATACCAAACATTCCCTTATTATTATTATTATTATTATTATTATTATTATTATTATTATTATTATTATTATTATCATTATTATCCTCATTAATATTATTGTTATTATCATTATTATTATTATTATTATTATCATTAGTTTATTATTATTATCATCATTATTATTATTGCTAAGCTACAACCCTAGTTGGAGAGCAAGATGCTATAAGCCCAAGGGCTTCAACAGGGAAAGTAGCCCAGTGAGGACAGGAAATAAGGAAATAAATAAGCTACAGGAGACCTAATGAACAATTAAAATAGAATAGTTTAAGAACAGTAACATCATCAAAATGAATCTTTCACTCAAAGGTTTAAAGGCTGTTCATGAATGGTTGAGGCCAGGGACAGTGACATTGCCCTATCAAGCTGGACATTGCCCTAGGAATTGACCATATATACATATGATCAGCGCCCAAGCCTCCTCTCCACCAAAATTATGACCAAGGAGGGTCAGGCAATGGCTGCTGACGACTCAGCAGATAGACCTATAGGCTCCACCAAACACCCCTATCCCTAGCTCAGAAGGATGGGGAGGTTGCAGCGACCAACGAAACGAGTTTGAGCGGGACTCGAACTCATGTCTGGCGTTTCACCAGGCAAGGATGTTATCACATCGGCCACCGCAACACTAATAAACTATAAAAACTTCAAATTGAAAAGAATTGAATGAAACTTAATACTGGTATTATTTTATGAATATAAAATAGGTTTTTGATCAATAATTAATTCCCCTTTCTGTTGGAAGGAGGCCAAAGTGAATATGTCGACTCAGGCAAAGCATATACGCCAAGTTACCTGTTGACCTTTAACCTTTAAGGTATCCATATGATGACCCACGCCAAGTCGATATTCGCTTAAAGCTCAACGACCCTTTGCTTGGGTTGCAACCCTTTGTCGATATTATCTGAAGGAATTATTCAAAACGTTCTTTTTTACTGTATCGATATATGATATAATTCTTGAAAAAAAATTTCCAACTCGAGGAATTACTTAAATTTTTGTTACTGTATCGATATCATATGGAAGAATTCTTGAATACATTTTCTTACTGAAGGAATTATTGTAAACATTTTTACTGTATCGATAGTATCTGAAGGAATTACCTAAAGTATTTTTTTACCGTAGCCTACTGATATTATCCGAAGGAATTACTGATTTTTTTTGTATCTATATTATCTGAAAATGTTTTTTACTGTGCCGATATAATTTGAAGGAATTATCAAAAAGCAAATTCACTGTATCGGTATCATCTGAAGGAATTACTAAAAATGTTTTTAACTATATCGGTATCATCTGAGGGAATTACTAAAAACATTGTTGAAGTCAATACAGTTGTTAAATATATTTTTGATAAAAATTGTGTATGTTATACAATTGTAAAGTTATCTTGGCAAGTATACTGAAGCCAGATTTTGGGAGGGTTAGAACTATGTGCTTTCTTTACGACCGTGGACGGGTGTAAAATGCCTAGCATTTGCAATAGCAAAATGTTAGGATTTATAATTGATTTAAAATATCGGCATTGCGCGAATAACCGTTGTAAAATGTAGGAACTACAGTAAGGCAATTAGTTTCGATTTATTTTTATTTTCTTCTATTGTAGTTTATTTATTTCCTTGTTTCCTCACTGGGCTATTTTTCCCTGTTGGGGCCTTTGGGCTTATAGCATCATGCTTTTCCAACTATAGGGATGTAGGTATAATAATAATAATAATAATAATAATAATGATAATAATAATAATAATAAATGTACCAAATATGGTAAATTACAGCTGAAATTATAATGACAAAATGTTACGAGTTATAATTGATGACAAATGTATGAACTAAAGGAGTTACGTTTTCTTTTTATATGAGAAATGCACCAACTATGGCAAATTAATATTACCACTTACGATCAATGTAAAATAAAACAAACAACTACGAATGTTATAGTACTTAACATGTCATCTTAACAATAAAAAACCTAATAAAACAAACAACCAAGAATGTTAATAACAGTTACAAAGTCCTGCTGCTGCCTCCGATGCCTTAGATGACCGCGGAGGTAGCAGCAGTAGGGGATTCAGCATTATGAAGCTTCATCTGTGGTGCATAATGGGGGAGGGTGGGCTGTGGCACCCTAGCAGTACCATCTGAACTCGGTTGAGTCCCTTGTTAGGCTGGAGGAACATAGAGAGTAGAGGTCCCCTTTTTGGTTTTGTTTCATTTGTTGATGTCGGCTACCCCCCCCAAAAAAAAAAAAAATTGGGGGAAGTCATATTCGCAATTAAAACGACTAAATTAATATCAACAACTATACCAGATTAAATCTTTAGCTTCAATTACTTAAAGGACCAACATCAAAGGATCATGAACCACAATCAGAGTAAATTACTGACAACTGCAAATTGAATCATTCTGGCTACGATTAAATAAATTAAAAGGTCTAAATACAGCT
>NC_090730.1:7448288-7458288 GCF_036898095.1 Palaemon carinicauda
CCTCTTTTTCTTTCGTCTCTGATTCGGGTTCCTCTTTCGAAAGAGTCCCGGATTCAGCGGCTGAATCTTGGTCTTCCGAAGGACCCTTTACCAACTGACACTCTGCCACTACATCGGGGAACAGCTGCCTCCTAACTAAGGAGTCCAGAGGATCTCCTACATCCTTGGCGGCCTCTTCCTCAACCACCTCTTCCTTCTCCTTGGGTTCCTCTTTCTCCTTATCATCGTCGGCCTTCTCCTTCGCTTCCCCCTCCGTCAGATCTACCTTGTAGATGTCGAGTCTGGACTCCCTCTTCGAGTCGTCGTTCTGCGAGAGATCCTCCGTGCTCGAGACATAGACGGTTTCGGCCTTCAGGGCGCTGAGCACCCCACCGATCACCACAGTCTCCACGACTTCGCCCCCCTCCAGGGACTTCACCGTCGGAGCGGCGTCTTCCACTTCAGCCTTTTTCTCCGTCTCGACATGTAACGTCGGAGGCGGTGCGGGGTCCGACGCCGCTCCTGACGTAGGAATTTTGGCATGGGTTACGTAGGACTTGGGTTCGTAGCTGGTTGCGTGGGTCTCGGTGCGGTAATGCGTAACGGTCGAGGAGGAGGAAGTTGTGACCTGCTCATCACGGCGATGAGACGAGGACAGGATTTGTGCGACAGGTTCGTGGTGTAGAAGACCACTACTACTTCTACTTTCGGTTTCACTCGAGCTCTTCAAGTCCGACTTTTCGAGGCTTTCCTCCCTCCGTTCTCGACTCCGTGCCTCTCTGCTTTTCCTGATCTGCCTTATCCTTTCCTCGCTCTTCTCCCGGTGGGTGAGCTCCGTGCGGTATTCCTCACTCCTGTCCTTGCCCCTAACGCCCATTTCCGCATCGTCCCGTCTCTCGGCCCCTCTCCTCCTCCGGTGGTCACTCGCTTCATCTCTCCAACTGTCCGACGAGTCGTCTCTTCTTCTTCTACTCTCGGCGATCTCGTCTCTCCTCCTTCTATCCGTTATCTCCTCTTTTCTCCTCTCGGTCGTCACATTTTCCTTTATCCGCGTTTCAATCACTTCTTCGCGCGAACTTAACCTGTCCTCCTCGAGTCTCCGAGCGCGTCTCTCCTCGAGCTCCTGTCTGTAATCCCTCCTTTCAGAGTAGGAGGAGTAGGAGGTCGAGGAGGAAATCTCTTCCACGGATTGACCGCCCGATATAGATTCCTTGAGCTTGAGATTCACCTCTTCGGAAGTCTCTTTGGAACTGCCTGGCTTCTTCACGGGCCTTATGACGTGCTCCTCGCCCCGTTTGAGCGCCGCCGCCGAGGAAACGGTCGCCGACGAGGGCGACGAAGTGGAAGATGAGGATGAAGAGGTGGTGGTGGCGGTGGATGTGGTCGTGGTCGCTGACGAATGCGATGTACTGGTCGTCGACGACAAGGTAGTGGTCGAACTGGAGTCCGTCTTGCTAAACGTGGACGACTCGTAATGTCTCTTTTCAATGTCTTTCTCTTTGGTTGAATCTTTGATCACTACACTCTCACTCACGATCAGATCGGCCTTCTCCTTCCTCTCCACGAGCAACACAACGTTCTCGTCCTCGTTTTCTACAGTCCCCCCGACGCCCACCGAACTCTCATGCGCGTTCCCGTTTTCTTTCACGGCTTGTTGCTGATGCTGCTGCTGACGCGCGCTCTTTGTCCGTTCGGTCTCGGCGATATTTATCTCCTCTTTCAACGTTTTCACAACCGTTGATTGGCTGGTCTCGGTCACGTTATAATTGGGCGGCGGAGACCAGCTGGACTGCAATGTCGCCGTGTCCTCGAAGCGTGAAGAGGCGTCCGTGACCCTGTAGTGGCCGCCTTTGATCGGCCCCCGCTGCCGTTTCATCTTCGCTGCTGCTGTGGCGTTGACCTGTCCGACCTGGAAAAGGAAAACGGGATTTTTAAAATTTAGTGGATTTTTAATAGGTTTAAAATAAGTAGGCATAGTAATGTGAATATCTCTCTCGCTTGATATTGTTTCTTTGCTGTTATCCCTGTGGTTCATAAATAAGGAACTAGACAATGTAAATACATACACACGTATATATAATATATATGCATGTATACTATATATACATACATACATATATATTTTATATAATATATATATATACATATATACATTTTATATATAATATATATATAATATAAATATATTTATATACATACATACATACATACATACATACATACATATATATATATATATATATATATATATATATATATATATATATATATATATATATATATATATATACATACATACATACATACATACATACATACATACATACACACACCCATGTTTCAAACAAAATAAAGAATAAAGAACGTGTATATAGACTAAATTTAGAAGCAGTAACCAATACAATATTTAACAATCAAATAAAAAAGACAGTATCATAAAGAGTGGGAGTAAATTAGCAGGGCTTCGTAAACCTGAAACACTGAATTGTTTTCGTTCTTTTCAAAATATTATATGTCAATAATAAACAAAAATATCATATACATCATTATGAATAATATCTACTTGAAAAACTAGAAGTGTGTAAATGTACATACTAAGGTGAAGCAGATATTCAAACATTTAGTGTTAGAATGAGAAATGTTATTACAAATTTCAAAAATTTCAAAATTCAAGGTTCATGAACATAAAGAGCCCTGTAATGCATGATACAGCAACTTTACAGAAATTACAGCATATGCAATCCCTCACTTACGGTTAAATAGGTTATAACGAAGAAAATTAATCCTAAACATGTTAGAATGACAAAAGTTAGTAAAAATTTCAAAATTTCAAAATTCAAGGTTCATGAACATAAAGAGCTCTGTAATGCATAATACAGCAATTTCCCAGAAACTACAGCAAATGTAATACTCCTCTTACAGTTAAATAGATCATAACGAAGAAAATGAACCCTAAATATATAAGAATGACAATAGTAAAAATTTCAAAATTTCAAAATCCATAGGCAGGTTCATAAACATGTAAGCCCTATAATGCATAATAAAGCAATTTCCCAGAAACTACAGCAAATGTAATAACCCTCTTACAGTTAAATATATCATAAAGAAGACAATTAACCCTAAATATGTTAGAATGATAAAAGTTAGTAAAAATTTCAAAATTTCAAAATTCATAGGCAGGTTCATGAACATAAGAGCCCAATAATAATGAAGAAAACCAACCCTAAATATAATAAATAAGTTAGAATGACAGTAATAAAATGTAATGATGACCTCTAATATAGTTTATAATAATGAAGAAAATGATTCCTAAAAATGTTAAAATGATAAAAGTTAGTACAAATTCTAAAATTTCAAAAATTCATAGGCAGGTTCATGAATGACAAAAGAAAGTACAAATTTCAAAATTTCAGAATTCATGGGCAGGTTCATAAACATGTAAGCCCTGTAATGCATAATACAGCAATTTCCCAGAAACTACAGTAAAATGTAATACCCCTCTTACAGTTAAATAGATCATAACGAAGAAAATGAACCCTAAATATGTAAGAATGACAATAGTAAAAATTTCAAAATTTCAAAAACCATAGACAGGTTCATAAACATGTAAGCCCTGTAATGCATAATACAGCAATTTCCCAGAAACTACAGCACATACAATCCCCCACTTACAGTTAAATAGTTCGGCCAAGTCCCGCAGACTGAGACACATGATTGAAGCACGGCCAGGTGCCATGAACCTCAGCGGACATTTCCAATCCCTTTGTCTATCCGGTTGGGTGGAGCGATGGTTGAAAAGGGATAGGTGGGGATGGAAGTGTAACGGGGATAGGGATAAGGGATAGGTTTTCTATCTCCTGACGTTGACCTACCCAGTTTTAATTATATAGGGCAAGGGAGGCCTTTTTGGTTAATGGCTTCAATTTGTGATGGTTCCCTGTAATTAACTTTGAGGTTTTTTAATACTGAAGGCACATTTTGAGGTAGATTCTATATGATTTTCTTATATATTTCCGTCTCTTTTGGTATATTGATAACTGTTTGTTATGTATTTGTCTCTTATTATATATCGATAGTTTTTCAAATCGGATATATTTTCACCAAATTTCATTTTTCATAATTTTCAAGATCTGATATAAAATCTTTTTTTTTTTTGCAATTTACATTCGTATTCGAACGACTCACCAAAACCTGAGGTGAAATTACACATCCAGAATTCTTACAAGTCACAAAAAAATTTCATAGTTAAACCTAGAAAATCCAACTCTAAATTAATTATGTAATACATGTGTATGGTCCATTTGCATTGTCGTTCATCACTATATTAGCAAAATTAAATATTTGAGTAAATAAAGGAATGACTTTCATTTCCCATTTCCTTCCCAACTGCATACATATTTCATTCATATAGAAACAAAATCTGCCCCCTGTTAATAAGTTACCATATAAACATGAAAAAGTAAACAAAATAACTATGAGATTGCATAAAATGAAAAAAGTAAACAGAAAAACTAGGGTACGATACCATGAAATGAAAAAATAAACAGAATACCTATGATGTGATTGCAAAAAATGAAAAAGTAAACAGAATACATAAAATGTGATTGCATAAAATGATAAAGAAAACAGAATAACTATGATTTGATTGCAAAAAATGAAAAATGAAACATAATACTTATGATGTGATTGCCTAAAATAAAATAAAAAAAAAAAACAGAATACCTATGATGTGATTGCATAAAACGAAAAAGTAAACAGAATAACTATGGTTAGATTGCATAAAATGAAAAAAGTAAACAGAATAACTATGATTAGATTGCATAAAATGAAAAAAGGAAACATTATACCTATGATGTGATTGCATAAAAAAAGAATACCTATGATGTGATTGCATAAAATGAAAAGGTAAACAGAATAACTATGATTTGATTACATAAAATTAAAAAAGGAAACATAATACTTATGATGTGATTGCATAAAATAAAATAAAAAACAGAATACCTATGATGTGATTGCATAAAACGAAAAAGTAAACAGAATAACTATGATGTGATTGCATAAAATGAAAAAGTAAACAGAATAACTATGATTTGATTACATAAAATGAAAAAAGGAAACATAATACCTATGATGTGATTGCATAAAATAAAAAACTAAACAGAATAACTATGATGTGATTGTATAAACAAAATATAAAAGTAAACAAAAGCAAGCAAACGATACAGGCACGCACTTACAGTCACACACAAGCATTATAACAATCCCAGGTCAACGGAAACAAATCTATAAAGCCAAAAGGTGAAAGGTGAATGTAACACATTGGACAAATGATTTAAGTTGCTTATCAACAAGTGGTTTGCTTATGAACTAACTTCATATGGTAACTAGAGGAGTACTCAGTAGAATGCAGACCTCCGCCGTGGGCAACTTATTTCTTGACCTTGACCTTTGAACTTAACATATATTAATTGACGTGGATTTTCATACACTCAAATATGAACCATATTTTAAGTCTGTGACAACGATGTCCAAACTTATGGCTGATTACGTGAATTGCACATTTTGCTTGACCGTGACCTCGACCTTTAACCTTGACCTTCCAAAATTTAATCATTTCCATCTTTTTACATAAGTTATTCCCTGCAAGTTTCATTACTCCATGATTAAAACTGTGGTCAGGGCTCCGACAGGGAAAAATAGCCCAGTGAGGAAAGGAAACAAGGAATTAATAAACCGCAAGAGAAGTAATAACAATCAAAATAAAATATTTTAAGATAATTATTAACATTAAATTAGATCTATCATAAATAAACTATAAAAAAACTCATAAAAACCAGAGGAAGAAAAACAAGAAAGAAAGAAAGCGTGCACGGGTGTACCCTTAAGCAAGAGGACTCTAACACAAGACAGTGGAGAACCATGGTACAGTGGCTACGGCATTAACCAGGACTAGAGAACAATGGTTTGATTTTGGAGTGTCCTTTCTCCTAGAAGAGCTGTTTACCATACCTAAAGCGTCTCTTCTACCGTTACCAAGGGGAAAGTAGCCAATTAACAATTACATTGCAGTAATTAACCCCTTGAGTGATGAAGCACTGTTTGGTAATCTCAATGTTGTCAGGTGTATGAGGACAGAGGAGAATGTGAATAAAACAGGCCAGACTATTCGGTGCGTGTAGAAAAGAAAAAATGAGCCGTAACCAGAGAAAGAGATCCAATGTAATACTCCCAGGCCAGTCAAGGAATCCAATAACTCTCTAGAGGTAGTATCTTTGACAGCTGCGAATTGTACCACCTGACCAACAAACAAATTATAACATTGGCATACCACCAAATTACTAGCGTATCTATAGCCAAACTAAGTGTCAATACTCTTTGAAATATGTATATTTCAGGCCCAAACCAGTATGGTACGGGTATAATAAGCCCAATAATGTAGGATGGGTTCATTCAGCAACAGTCAGCTAATAATTTATCTATTTTTTTTTTTTTTTAAGGCCAACTCACGAATGAACCTACTAGATATGGACAAGAATGGGTCACGATTGAAAGAAATAAACCCAAGTAAACACAATTTGTATTAATCTATTTAGCTTGTCTGCGTGGAGCTACAACCCGGGTTGAGAAAGTAGAATGCTACAAACCCAAGGGCTTCAACAGGGAAAGTAGCCCAGTGAGGAAAGGAAATAAAGGTGTAGAAAATACACACACGCAATATATATATATATATATAAATATATATATATATATATATATATATATATATATATATATATATATATATATATATATATATATATATATATAAAGTAATGAATACGGATCGAAGCCCGCGCTACAAACTAAAGGTTGAAGACAAACGTCATACATTTAGGAATGAATAAACATACCAAAATGAAGTGTCAAGCAAAACACATGTTTGCGCACGACACTCGAGAGCTTATTTAACCAATTTTAAAGAATGTCACAATGCTGACTGTGACATATTGCCTTTTGCATACGAGTGTCGCAACGCTGACACCTTCTCGAAGTCCGATCCACTTACAACAGATGTCGAAAGACTATGCTGGGTATCTAATATTGTATCGAAATACTTATTTCAAAACTGCTTTCTCCATTATTCTATTGATAGAAGAAATATTTTGTCATCTATCTTCTGCTAGTGTAAGGAGATTATTATTATTATTATTAATATCATTATTATTATTATTATTATTATTATTATTATTATTATTATTATTATTATTATTATTATTATTATTATTACCTAAGCTACAACCCTAGTTGTAAAAGCAAGATACTATAAGCCTAAGGGCTCCAACAGGGAAAACTAACCCAGTGACGAAAAGAAATAAGGAAATAAATAAATATTATAAGACGTAATGAACAATTAAAATAAAACATTTTAAAAACGTTAACAACATTAAAATGGATATTTCATATATAAACTATAAAAGGACTTTGTCAGTCATTCTGATGTTAATATATCATTGTTACTTGGTCACTATACATTTTGCCAAATTCAACGACGGTCTTTCCTTAATAATCATAAATTATAAACTGACTGTAATAGTCTTTTGTGAATCTTATATTGTCAACAGTTTACTTCCAATCATATATATATATATATATATATATATATATATATATATATATATATATATATATATATATATATATATATATATATATATATAATATATATATATATATATATATATATATATATATATATATATATTTATATATATATATATATATATATATATATATATATATATATATATAAAATATATATATATATATATATATATATATATATATATAAATTTTCTCACAGTTATCTCTAAATTAAGGGGTCGATTGCACAAAACAACTATATCTCAGGTGTTAAAGCTTACAATGTTTAAAACAATTTAAATCATTTCGAGGAAAATCAAAATCACTTTTCAAGTTCACTCTTCAGAGATGAACAATATCAGCGGGTAATCTATATATTCTAAACCTCTCTTTTACTTAAGGATCGACACACCTCTTTTTCCTTTAACCTTTTTTTCCTATTAGCTATAGTCAATTCTTTTAGCGAGGCAGATTTGCACCGATCGCAACGGTGGCCTTTTCACTCGGAAAAGTTTCCTGGTCACTGATTGGTTAGAATTATCTTGTCCAACCAATCAGCGATCAGGAAACTTTTCCGAGCTAAAAGGTAATCGCTGCAAGTCGATGCAAATCTGCCACGCTAAAAAAAAAATGAGTATAGTATGGCCTAGTCCATTAGGCCTTCGAATTCATATTGAAAAATTCGAAATCTTTTGGTTTCAATCATGATCCCATTTTTATTGATATATTTTGCTCCGGCATAACTAACCTATGATATTTCTATCCTTGATAAAAAAAATGGCAAAACTATGTAATAGCGATCAAAGCTATATATATATATATATATATATATATATATATATATATATATATATATATATATATATATATATATATATATATATATATATATATATGTATATTCGAATAGAAAAAAAAATCTTAGTTCGAAATTATTTTTCATGGGCATGCTCTTCGCACTCCCTAATAGAGATTAGTTCACCAAACTTTCAACTGGGCTCCACAAGGCACTAGAAGAGTTGGAAGACCCAGTCCTACATAGCTGAAGACTATGAAGCGTGAAGTAGATGATAATGAATAGAGAAGTATTGAATTAAAACCTCAAGATAGGGACGACTGGCGAAATCTAACCGAGGCCCTTTGCGTCAATAAACGTAGGAGGAGATGATGATGATGATGATGATGATAATGTTGATTATATCAAACAAAATCCTTAATACCAATCTCAGAAACTCCTTTATGATCTACTAAAATAATAGGAGAGAGAGAGAGAGAGAGAGAGAGAGAGAGAGAGAGAGAGAGAGAGAGAGAGAGAGAGAGAGAGAGAGAGAGAGAGAGAGAATTCAAACAAAATTAAGTCACAATGTATAAAACGTACATGGTAAAAAATGGAGAGAGGAGAGAGAGAGAGAGGAGAGGAGAGAGAGAGAGAGAGAGAGAGAGAGGAGAGAGAGAGAGAGAGAGAGAGAGAGAGAGAGTAGGGCGGTTACATAAAATTGAAATTGATATTCCAATGATTTGATTGACAGAGATACTCACAAGTGTATTTGGGAAGGACGAAATTAAATTAGCAACATTTTGCAATATAAAGATAAGGAAGAAGAGTAAGCCGATTTGTGTCAGGGTAAGAAGGTCTTTAAACTTTGGAAATGAATGAGTGTAGAATAAAATAGAGATTAATTCGTTTATGTAATACGAGTTGCAACAACTATGCCTACTGATATTGAAAATATGCTCGATTTGTTTAAAAAACACAGTAAAATCAATATAAATCCTTCAAAATTATCAAGCAAATCTATTACTACTTTAACAAAACAACTACGGTCACGCTCAGCTCTCCCACCTTCCCTGCGGTAGGGGGGGGGGGGGAGAGAGAGGTAGTCAAATACCCTGGTGAGCGAAGGGTGTGTGTGTGTGTGTGTGTGTATACATATCTATTTAAATATTTAGCAGTTATTTTTGACGGGCAGCGTACACTAATATGGTACCATATATATATATATATATATATATATATATATATATATATATATATATATATATATATATATATATATGTATATATATACATATATATACATACATTGTGTGTATATATATATATATATATATATACATATATATATATATATATATATATATATATATATATATATATATATATATAGGCTATATATATATTACATTGTGTATATATATATATATATATATATATATATATATATATATATATATATATATAGGCTTTATATATTTTATATATATATATATATATATATATATATATACATATATATACATATATATACATATATATATATATATATATATATATATATATATATATATATATTATATATATATATATATATATATACTGTATATAAGTTAGAAAATATAA
>NC_090730.1:7460266-7465266 GCF_036898095.1 Palaemon carinicauda
CAAACTATGAAATCTCCTAAATCTATCATTATATCAATTACTATTATTATCATTATCAATTGCCAAGCTACAACCCTAGTTGGAAAAGCAGAATGTTATAAGCCCAGGGCTCCAACAGGGAAAATAGCCCAGTGAGGAAAGGAAACAAGAAAAACTAAATATTTTAAGAACAATACCATTAAGAAGAATTTTTTGGCAATCTCAGTGTTGTCAGGTGTATGAGGACAGAGGAGAACATGTGAAGAATAGGCCAGACTATTCGATGTGTGTGTAGGCAAAGGGAAAATGAACCGTAATCAGAGAGAAGGATCCAGTGTGGTACTGTCTGGCCAGTCAAAGGACCCCATAACTCTCTAGCGGTAGTATCTCCGAACTGCTTTACCTATTATCATGCCTGTTATATATAATTTCCTAATTAAAGGTTTAAAGGCCGCTCATGAATGGCAGGGGCAAGGGGCAGTAACATTGCCCTATCGAGCAAGACAATGCCCTACAGACTAACCATATACACATATGATTAGCGCCCAAGACCCCTCCTCACCAAGCTAGGACCAAGCAGGGCCAGGCAATGGCTGCTGATGAATCAGCAGATAGACCTACAGGCTCCTCCAAAACCCCCATCCTTAGCTCACAAGGAAAGTGAGGTTACAGTGACCAAAGCAACTAACGAGTTTGAGCGGGGACTCGAACCCCAGTCTGGCGTTCACCAGTCAGGGACGTTACCACAGCGGCCACCACATTCAGATTATCTATTATCAAAGTTGTACTTAAACCACTTACTCAGAAAAAAGACAAAATTGAATAATACGTAGCTTCGAAAAATCAATTTCATCACAGCAAGCAATTCACTACAGTTTATATTAGTAACTAGTGTACGCAACCCTTCAAAAAGGAAGGTTAGATATTTAGATATGCACACACACAGATTCAACCCTTTCAACCCCTCCCTAATTCCTAAGTACAACACGGCAGTTTGGGCAATTTGTGGGAAATTGTCGGTTCCGAGTGATTGCAGCTCAGCGTGACAGGAATTATATATATATATATATATATATATATATATATATATATATATATATATATATATATATATATATATATATATATATATATATAAATATATATATATTGTCTATAAACACAGAGAGAGAGAGAGAGAGAGAGAGAGAGAGAGAGAGAGAGAGAGAGGAGAGAGAGAGAGAGGAGAGAGAGAATGATTTCAGGTTAAGAAAGAGAGAGAGAGAGAGAGAGAGAGAGAGAGAGAGAGAGAGAGAGAGACTTGCTCTTTATTATATAGGGGAGATGATAAAGATAATTATTAATCTAAAGTGCAACACTGCCGTGCAAGAATCCACGACTCCATTGAGAATATCAATCGGTTATCGAAACGTCAAGTGTCGAAGGATTTCAAAGGTCACATTTGAAGAGATTCAAAGAATGTTAAGTAACGAAGAGGCATAAAACAAGAGCCAATTGGGTCCTCTCATTCAAGAAGCTTTTAGATGCAAGTTGCTCAGGTGGAGAGAGAGAGAGAGAGAGAGAGAGAGAGAGAGAGAGAGAGAGAGAGAGAGAGAGAGTGACGTCACTCTAAAACCAGTTATAACGTTTCCACATCGGGAGGTTTGGAACATTCCTGGCGAAGTTACCCTAACGCTTAATAGGTTTAAAGGTTTAAAGGCCGCTCGTGAATGGCAGAGGCAAGGGATAGTAACATTGCCCTAGGACAATGCCCTACAGACTGACATATATACTGTACATATTTATTTTGATGTTACTGTTCTTAAAATATTTTATTTTTCCTTTTTTCCTTTCCTCACTAGACTATTTTACCTGTTGGTGCCCTTGGGCTATTAACATCCTGCTTTACCAACTAGGGTTCTAGCTTAGCCAGTAATAATAATAATAATAATAATAATAATAATCAGTGCCCAAGTCCCTCTCCATCCTAGCTAGGACCAAGGAGGGCCAGGCAATGGCTGCTGATGACTCGGCAGATAGACCTATAGGCTCCTCCAAACCAACCCCCATCCTTATCTCACAAGGATGATGAGGTTGCAGCGACCAAAGGAGCTAACGAGTTTAAGCTGGACTCGAACCCCAGTCTGGCGATCACTTGTCAGGGATGATACCAGATCGGCCACCACAACCCAGGTACAGGCTATAGTTCACTGAAGTAGACTTATGACAAATAAATTTGCTCTCATGGAATATTTTCAAATAATTTGAGACTTTTAAATTGAAGAGGTTATCAAGTTCCCTTATTTGCTTAATAAGCACCAATTAAAATTAAATTTCAGGTCTTTTACTAAGGTGAAATTCGAATTTAAAACAACTTAGGACGACTTAATAAAATGTTCCTCAAATTCCCATATTCGTTTAAAAGAAAAAAAATTAATTTCAATGTGTTTTTTTCGAAGGTAAGGTTCGAATAAAAAAAAAATACGATGAATTGAAAATTAAATGTTCCTCAATTTACCACATTCATTTAAATAAACTCATTTTCATGTGATTTTCTAAGGTGAAGCCTGAAAACATTTTACGACGTCTTGATAATTAAAAAGTCCTCAATTTCCAATATTCGGTTAAATATACACAACAAAATTTAACTTCCATATGTTTTTTTCAAAGGTGAAATTCGAATAAAAACAATCTACTTTGACTTAAAGGATAAAATGTTCCTCAATTTCCAATATTCCCTTAAAAAAAAAAAAAAAAAAAAAAAAAAAAAAAAAAAAAAAAAAAAAAAAAAAAAAAAAAATTAACTTCCATATGTTTATTTTTTTCAAGGTGAAATTCCAATTAACATTTTTACGAACCTTAGAAAATAAAATATCCCTCAATTTCCAATATTCGCTTAAAAATACACAAAAAAAAACTAACTTCCATACGTCTTTTCGAAGGTGAAGTTCAAATAAAAAAAAAAATTATTTACAAATAGAATCGTGTCTATAAACACCAGCCAACAAGCTTATTGCTTATTCCTTATCACGCAACAATCACGTTAAAGTTGGAAAACCTTCATCATACAATACGAAACAATAGAGTCCTTGGTTGGCAAACGCATACGAAATCACATTTATGGGATGCCTGTGGTTCACTTCGAAACACAGCAATTTAAGAAACAAATTCGAGAAACAATACTAAAGTTCTGTTTCCCTAAACTTCGTACACATGGGCGTTTATGAAAATGATTTTCTTTCAGGCATTCGTGTTCGTTGGATGAACAACATTTTGTTTTTTTTTAAGTTTTTATAGTTTATATATGAAATATTTATTTTAATGTTATTATTGTTCTTAAACTTCTCGTGTAGTTTTCCTTATTTCCTTTCCTCACTGGGTTACTTTCCCTGTTGGGGCTTGTAGCGTCTATCTATCTATCTATCTATCTATCTATCTATCTATATATATATATATATATATATATATATATATATATATATATATATATATATGTATATATATATATATATATATATATATATATATACATATATATACATACATATATAATATATATATATATATATATATATATATATATATATATAAAAGCGTTCAAACATGCTTACAAAATGTATTCTGTCCTGAGTTTTCCTTTAGTATTTCCAAACAATATTTTATAAAATTAATTCCCTTCAATAGAATGTCTTTGGTAATTGCAAAATCACAATTTGCATGGATAATTAAGTTACTTATACACTATAGTAATTTTCGACCATTACTTGATAAAAGAACTTTCAATATAATTATCTAGAGAAATATTTCCAGTTTTTTTCATCTGGATATATACAGGTTTTTCCAGTTATATTTCCTAATAAACCTTGTACGTTTTAAATGTCTTTGAATAGGAAAAAACTTGAAATATTTCAACAGCAAATGAAAAATATTAAACTGAATTATTAATAACATTGTTTCCTCAATTATATTCTTTCAAAAATAACACAAATAATCTAATAAACATAATCACTTTCATATAAGTTATTTCACACCAGAAAATACCTTCAAAAACGTTAAATTATATTCATACAACACTAGAAATTCCCATATTTAAGAAACACCACTTCGCACATTTTCCCAACAGAGTTTAGTTCACAAGATGCATTTTCAAAGCATCCGAAACGTTGGACATGGAATACTGTAAACACTGTACACAGAACAAACTTCGTTATCTCCAATGGCAGAGTTGATAGCAAACAGCGGTTTCAAAGCGCGTAAGACCAAGTCAAGCACAGGCAAAGAATTCTTGCATGCACAGAGTCTTTACTTGCTGCCCCTCCCTCTCTCTCTCTCTCCCTCTTTTTCTCTCTTACTCACTCACTGTCTTACCCCCTTCATCTTCCCTCCCTCTCTCCCCCTCACCAACACTCTTCTTACAGTTCACTTTCTCTCTATCTCAGCTCCACAATTGGCATTGTGCCAATATCAGCCCGACATAGAAAAGGAAAGAGAGTAAGGAGTTATTGTCTTTGCTTTGCCCCCTTTCTTCACATACAATCCATACACAGACACAGACTTAAAGGATACATCTACAACCATCTCCAACGAGGATCTAATATGAAAACATCTCAGATCCTACGGAGCGAAGGATCAGACGGCCTTGGAGGGACATGATACGTTGCCCACTCCTCTAACGCCGTCGCCGCTGCTGCTGCTGCTCCTGCCAGTCCTTCTCTCGCCATTATCGAAGGATACATTCAAGACTGACTCAAGGACACGGCAGGGAAGGATGCAGAGGAGGATGTACTGGGTAGGATTGCCTCGCAGAGAGAAGGATGAAGTTGATACAGACAGAGTTGGAGGTTCTGAATTTTGACAACAGAAAGGGGCGATTGTAACATCAAAAATTAACTCGAGAGAGAGAGAGAGAGAGAGAGAGAGAGAGAGAGAGAGAGAGAGAGAGAGAGAGAGAGAGAGAGAGAGAGAGAGTGTGTGTCGAGCTTATTTAGAGGAGGGATAGAATTGAGAGTTGAGCTTATTTAGAAGAGGAATAGAATTGAGAG
>NC_090730.1:7477766-7482766 GCF_036898095.1 Palaemon carinicauda
TTTTAAGAATGAAATCGTGGTCAGGAAGCTGGTCACAAACACACACACACACAAACAGGGGCGAAAACATAACCTCTTTCCGACTTCATTGGCAGAGATGATAAGGATAATCTATGTAACCCAGATATACCAGTTCTATGCTAATACTGTCATAATTGGTTTGCAAAATACGAATGAAAGAAGCCCAGAAGTGTTACACATATTTAGAATTTGAAAAATAAAAAAAAATATTTCTTTAAAGTCCAACCGAAATGCGTCTGTCGTGTTATTGGAGATCTGGATTAATGGATTTGGTCCACAAGACCAAGCGTTGGTGCCTGGGAGGTCATTCAGCGCCCATGAAGTAAAAGTGGTTGAATAGCAAGATGAAAAAAAGGAAGCAACAGAAGTCTAGTTGAAGGATAAATAGTGGGTGCAGATAGGGGCAGAAAGGTCTACTTATGGCTTACAGCTTTTTCGGATTCCCTGTAAAGGTTAAAAGGTCACTCATGAATGACAGACGCAAGGGGGCAGGACAATGCCCTAGAGGCTGGCCATATATACACAAGATCAACACCCAAAACCCCTATTTATCAAACTAGGACCAGGGAGAACCAGGCAATGGCTGCTGATGACTCAACAGGTAGACCTATAGGCTCCGTAACACCCACACACAAGGATGGTGAGATTAAAAACATATCTATCAACTATTAAGCTTGAGCGGGTATCGAACTCCCGTCCAACAGATTGCCATGCAGGGACGTTTCTAATAGGCTACCACTAAGCCACGTTTGAGTCGACGGAAATAATTATCTTTCAGAATTTGGAACTCTCTCTTCTTCCTACATGTTTCCAGTATTCTTTAAACTGCCTCGATGTCCGGGAATTCCACTACACCTATTTTTACAATGTTCATTTTCTTTCTTTCTCTCTCAAAAAACATTAAAAAAAAAAAAACTTTTTTTTACCTCAGATTCATAAAAACAAGAAAAATCAACTTTTTTTTACATTCTATTCAAAAGAAATTTGTTTACACTATTATCAATGAAACTAATTTTTTATTCAATTTAATCGTGACCTAAATGGGATTTTAATTACAAGTCTTAAAAACGCAAGAGGAAAAATAATAAAAAGAAAAAACTTTATTCGTTTGATTGCTCAAAAAAAAAAAAAAAACCAATGATTTATTTCACTCCAAAGATTTTGTTTTTATCTGAATGTAACCATCGGTCGAAAAATAACTAATTGGCTTTTCTTTATAACTTTAGATCGAAGTAAGAAAAAAAAAGCCTTTAACTCGACAGCTCATTGATT
This sequence comes from Palaemon carinicauda, assembly GCF_036898095.1. Lineage (NCBI taxonomy): Eukaryota > Metazoa > Arthropoda > Malacostraca > Decapoda > Palaemonidae > Palaemon > Palaemon carinicauda. The sequence continues at coordinate 7,479,060 of NC_090730.1, forward strand.
TCAACACAAAGGAAATGTTATCAAACAAAGTGTTCCTGTTTCAACTCTTACTTCTAAAACGACAAGTAAACTTCCAATGAGAATAGAACATTGGTTTCTCGTTATTACAACCTACGTAAGGTTTGGAAATAAACTGTAAAGGCTAAGAGCCTGAAAAAGACAGAACTCTCTGCTTGTGGTATAAAACTGATAGTTCATGAGATAGAAATTTTCAATATTTTCTATATTTTCAATTTTTACAAATTTTGAAAAATTCATCAATTAACCTTTATTGTTTTACAAGGTGGTAATCTTCTAGGTTTGTAGATCATTGACGACTATAGTGAAAATCGTAATAAAATTATTTTTATACTACACCTGGTAAACCTATTTACATAAATTTGCACTCCATAACCATATTCCTGTAAGATTTATCATATTTTATATATATATATATATATATATATATATATATATATATATATATATATATATATATATATATATATATATATCATATATATATATATATATATATATATATATATATATATATATATATATATGTGTGTGTGTGTGTGTGTGTGTGTGTGTGTGTATGTGTGTGTGTGTATAACACGTAAACACACATACATACACACATTTATAAATATATATAACACGTAAACACACACACACACACACACACACACATATATATATATATATATAATATATATATATATATATATATATATATATATATATATATATATATATATGTACACACACACAAGTATGTGTGTTTGTATGTATGTGTACGTGTTATAAATATATACAAATAATATCGGGTATATAAACACAAAGACAACTGAATACGTGTATATTAATTAATAGACTCAATTGGTTACATTCACCAGAAACTTATTTTAATAGCCACAATGACATTTAACTTTCTCGCCTCCTCACTCTTCAATGGGATCAAACAAAACTCGTTTAGAGAAAACGGAGTCGGCCAGCAAGAAAGCAAGGGGAAACTCAAACGTATTCACATAACCCTGTTAAACTTTTATTATTATTATTCTTAAAGATATGGAGATTGACATTGTATAGTAACTAGGGGATTTTGATTTTCAAGTTTCCTATACGTCTTCTAAAATTACGATAACTGTTTAAGATAAATATAATATCGTGGCTCCACAAAAAGGTATCATTGTGAATAAAAATATGAACGCTATTTATGGAGAGAAGAGAATTATGTTAGCAATACAAAAGAAATCTTAATACAAGAAAGGAATATATAGACCCCCCCCCAAAAAAAAAAACCTAATACTAATAATAAAAACCGGAATAGCAATAAAAAAAACCGAGGAAATGGCAAACTTAAAAACCGGAATAAATAGCAATACAAAAAAAAGGAAATAGCAAACTTAAAAAACCGATATAGCAATACAAAGAAAAACGAGGAAATAAACTTAAAAACCGGAATAAAAAATAATAGAAAACGAGGAAATAACAAACTTAAAAACCGGAATAAATAGCAATACAAAAAAGACAACGAGGAAATAGCAATCTTTCGTTATGTAATGTGTTTCACATAATGTGTCTTCAGGCTACAACCCAACCGCAGTACCCTACAAGGTCTTATTGGTACAACACGGAGCTGGGCACCAACGCCACTCCAGACAGACCGAATCTCAGTGCAACTAGTACAAGAGAAAAAGATACTAGACCAAGCTTTTGCAATATGATTTTCGTATTATTATTATTATTATTACTTGCTAAACTACAACCCCAGTTGGAAAAGCAGGATGCTACAATCCCAGGGGGCCCAACAGGGAAAATAGCCCAGTGAGGAAAGGCAACTAGTACATGAAAAAAAGATGTTAGACCAAGCTTTTTACAATATGATTTTCGTAATAATATTATTATTATTATTACTATTACTTGCTAAACTACAACCCCAGTTGGAAAAGCAGGATGCTATAATCCCAGGGCCCCAACAAGGAAAATAGCCCAGTGAGGAAAGGCGAATAGAATATAGAAACCCTCAAGTTTTTTTTAGTGATATTAAAAGTCTTCCTCGTGTGATTTATTTATTCATGTATATGAGAATGAGAGGAAACATATATATTGATATATATGTATAAGGTGGCCATCAAATTATTGTTGGGAGAGATTTTATTACCGTTGAAAGGCAATGTTGTAAGCGGAAAAATATTACAATATATAACAAATTACCCGCCTACCAGATTATTATCATTATTATTATTATTATTATTATTATTATTATTATTATTATTATTATTATTATTATTAGCTAATCTACACCCGCAGTTGGAAAAGCAGGATGCTTTAAGGCCAACGGCTCCAACAGGGAAATATAGCCCAGTGAGGAAATAAGGAAATTAATAAACTACAAGAGAAGTAATGAAAATTCAAAAACTATTTCAAGAACAGCAACATCAAATTGGATCTTGGATCTTTTATATATAGAATATAAAAACTTCATATAAACAAGAGGATACGAAACAAGATAGAACAGCATGCCCAAGTGTACCCTCAAGCAAGAGAACTCTAAACCAAAAGTTTTTTTTTTTTGAAGACCATCACAAAGACGCGCTATATCAATTAACATTAGGTAATATACCACAGCTTATTATTATTATTATTATTATTATTATTATTATTATTATTATTATTATTATTATTATTATTATTGTTGATGTTGTTGTTAATAGCTAAGCTACAACCCTAGTTGAAATAGCAAGATGCCATAAAACCAAGGGCTCCAACAGGGAATTATAGCTCAGTGAGGAAAGAAAACAAGGAAATGAATAAACTGCAAGAGAAGTAATGAATAATCAAAATATTAAATCTTAAGAACAGCAACAGTATTAAATTGAATATCTATAAAAACAAGAGGAAGATAAAAAAGACAGAACAGCGCGCCAGAGTGTACCCTCAAGCAAGAGAACTCTAAACCAAAACAGTTTTATTTGAAGGCCATCACGAACACGCGCTATATAAATTAACATTAGGAAATATAGCACAGATAAAAGTTAGAAAAAAAAACTCGTGACCTTTTCGAAGCTGAATTCAAATCAACAAATATAGAAGCCAAGATGATAAAGCCGATTTCCCTTGCATCAAAATCCTGACACTCTACAAGATTACAGATACGACACATTGACAGAAGGCCTGGGGAACAGCCATTATGACGTCATTGCCAGACAGGAGATTCTTTGTATGTGAAGAGAGACAGATACCGTCTAATGTAAGATTCAGTTGCTTAAGACATCAGTTACGTGACCCATGACATAGTCGACGGAAGTTAATCTGACACTCGAATGAAAAAAAGAAATAAAAATCAAATGATTCTGTCTAACCTCTGAAGTTTATCCAAACGTGTCGACCAACGCATATTGTCTGGCCTACTTATGATTAAAATAATATGGACCATTCATTTCAGGGATAATTTTTGAATTTTGTAGACATTACGAATACATGTATTGATTGTGTGTGTATGTATGTATATATATATGCATACATATATATATATATATATATATATATATATATATATATATATATATATATACATATATATAATATATACATATATATATATAATATATACATATATATACATATATATATATACATATATACATATATACATATATATATATACACACACACATATATATATATATATATATATAGAGAGAGAGAGAGAGAGAGAGAGA
>NC_090730.1:7487766-7500118 GCF_036898095.1 Palaemon carinicauda
TATTCAAACACACGACCAGGGGTTGAGCTAATCCACAACTTTGGTGCAGTTAAATTTTCACGGTTATTATTATTATTATTTCATTTATTATTATTATTATTATTATTATTATTATTATTATTATTTCGTTTATCATTATTATCATTATTATTTGTATTACTGTTATTATTATTATTTCGTTTATTATTATTATTATTATTATTATTATTATTATTATTATTATTATTATTATTATTTCGTTTATTATTATTATTATTATTATTATTATTAGCATTATTATTATTATTATTATCACTATTATTATCATTATTATTATTATTATTATCACTAGCTAAGTTACAACCCTAGTTGGAAAAACAGGATGCTATAAACCCAAGGGCTCTAACAGGGATAAATAGCCAAGTGAGGAAATGAAATAAGGAAATAAATGAACTATATGACAAGTAATGAACAACTAAATAGAATATATTTAGAACAGTAACAACATTAAAAAAAATCTTTCTTATATAAACTATGAAATAGAGACTTATGTCAGCCTGTGCAACATAAAAAACATTCACTGCAAGTTTGAACTTTGAAATTATCGATAATCAAGTAACGTAAATTATAATCTTAAGATTTGCACTGAATATAGAACAAATAAATAAATAAAAACAGATTGTATAATTATTTAATGGTATTGAAAAGTGAGTTACGAAATTTTTAATCTTGTGATTTGCGATTTAAAAAAAAATAAATAAAAATTAAATAAAATCAGATGGTATATTGACTTCATGAGATTAAAAAAAAAATAAAAAATAAAAATTAGAAAGTTTACCCAATGGCAAACAGATCTGATAAAATTGAAAAAAAATATGCTATATTTTTAAACGTTTTTCAAATGAGAAACATTTAGATATCTTGGAATATCATAACAAAAATCATCACTACACATTGACTTACAGGAAAAAAAAATAACCTATATGGATAAATACGATCACATTAACATAACATCAGTCATAATAAATAAATAATAAAATCCAATAAACTTAAGATAAATAAATTAATTAATAAATTAATTAATTGTAAATTAATTGATATCACAACTGTCTCTAAACAGAATTAACTTTTCGATTTGCACCATCACAATTAACAGGGAACGATTTCATATGTAAACAAAATACAGTAATGTTTCACTATTACCAATGGAACAATCACCACGCTTTGAAGCTCAACACTATCACCACATTACGTTTAGAAGCTCAATACTATCACCTCAACACGTTTAGAAGCTCAATACTATCACCTCAACACGTTTAGAGGCTCAATACTATCACCACATTACGTATAGAAGTTCAAAATTATCACCACAGTGCGTATAGAAGCTCAAACCTATCACCACACCACGTTTAGAAGCTCTTCACTATCACCACTCGAACGGCCTTCGCCACCAAACGGTACCAAGAGGAAAAGAGCACACACAAACACACACCGGCACGGTATCACCATCACCCTTCGCACCAGGCTAACACCACGGTACCACCACACACTACCGCTCGCAACCAACACACTACACTGACGGCATCAACAACTTGGTCATTTGGGCAGAGCAGAAGGGGGAGGGAGGAGGGAAGAGATAGGGGGAGGGTTAAAAGTAGGGGGGTTCCGTAGGGAGGCAAGGAGGGTGGAAGACAGCGCGAGAGGCACAAGAGGGAATGACTCAACGGAATACGAAAAGAGAGAGAGAGAGAGAGAGAGAGAGAGAGAGAGAGAGAGAGAGAGAGAGAGAGAGAGAATATTGTAACTTCTTAAATTAACAGTAATAAGATAAGAAAATAGGAGATGGTTAATCACTTAAGATCAGATATATATATATATATATATATATATATATATATATATATATATATACATATATATATATATATTATATATATATAATATATATATATATATGAGAGAGAGAGAGAGAGAGAGAGAGAGAGAGAGAGAGAGAGAGAGAGAGAGAGAGAGAGAGAGAGAATGATGATGTTGTAACTTCTTAATTTACAGTAAGTAGATGGTTAGTAACTAATGTTTAAGAAATAATTTATATATATATATATATATATATATATATATATATATATATATATATATATATATAGAGAGAGAGAGAGAGAGAGGAGAGAGAGAGAGAGAGAGAGAGAGAGAGAGAGAGAGAGAGGAGAGAGTCACTTGTAACAGAACTTTTTAAATTAACAGTTACAAAATAAGAGAAGAAATAGATTAATAATAATTAAAGCTTAAGTAAAATAATGTATATGAAAGAGAGAGAGAGAGAGAGAGAGAGAGAGAGAGAGAGAGAGAGGAGAGAGAGAGAGAGAGAGAGAGAGAGAGAGAGAGTCACTTCGCAATGAATGTTTGCATAAGATCTAATAGGACGGATTGGCTAGAAGAAAAATAAACAAATGCAGCATTATCTAAATATCACTTATATTTCTCACGGATTAAATTACTAAGATAACTTCATAAAATACATAGTTCTTTTTCTCATTCAAAATAAAAGCTATACTGATGGAATATAAAAACTAAGCTAGTATGGAAATATATACTAATAATAAAACAATAAATAATACATTCAAGCTTGCTATAAGTACCAGTAGAACTAATGAAAATTACACATTAAATTTGAAAATAAATAAAAAACTACTACCAGGAATTCTTATTTACTGGAAATGGATAAGCATTATTTGTTTTTTCTAAGTAGTAGGAAACTGTTCCATAACTAGAGGGACATGCAGTTGAGCACAGACCTCCACATTTTGCTCGACCTTGACCGTTGACCTTAACATGAATTAATTGGCGTGGATTTTCACACACTCCAATAGTGAACCTAGTTTGAAGTCCTTGTGATAACGATGTCCAAACTTATGGCTGATTACATGAATTTGACATTTCGTTTGACCGTGACCTTGACCTTTTACCTTGACCTTCCAAAATTTAATAATTTCAAGCTTTTTACATAACAGTTAATCTCTGCAAATTTCATTACTCTACGATTAAAATTGTGGGCCAGAAAGCTGTTCACAAACACATACACACAAAGTGTTGAAAAACATAACCTCCTTCCAACTTCAATGGCAGAGGTAATCAATTTCAGACAACTCTTAGATTGACTCTTCATTAAAATATCCCGGGAAGAAAAAAAAATATAAAAAATCAAACTAATGAAATCTTAACATTAATTTGAAAAAAAAAATTAAAAAAAACCACTTTCAGGTATTTATATTTACTGGAAATTCATAACCATTACTTGTTTTTTATTTAAATAGTTTGAAATTGTTTCATAATTAATTTTTGACAACTCTTTTTTTTTAGTGTTTTGCACCGGCTAAGTTTAAAAAATATAAGAAATAATTAAAAACTACATTGTAAAACAAACTTTGGTATTTTGGTCAAGTGAAATTGAGGAAAACAAAAGATTTTTTTTAGTGTTTTGCTGCTGCTAAATAACAATATATTCTAATAAATATTGAAAAACTTCATTGTAAAGCAAACTTGGTGTTTGGTTAAGTTAAATTGAGCAAAATAAAAATTATCTTTTTAAGTATTTTTCACCAGCTAAATTAAAAACAAATATTATGTAATATAGAAAAACTTCAATATAAAGCATGCATATTTGTTTCGATCTAATCTAAGCTTAACAAAACTTACAATAATTATAAGAAAAAAAAGAAAGATGAAAATAACTAAGAATAAGTAACTGTAACCACGACCAAAACATAATGACGCAAAGCTTAAATAAGCCAGACGAAAAAAAAAAATAAATAAAAAAAAGAGCAATGATAAAAAGGGGCAACAGTAATGGGTGGGGTTTGTGAATGGGGGTTTTGGGGGAGTGGTGGGGAGGGGGGGGGGGGGGTGTTGAGAAGTGGCTCCAAATGGAGGAGAAGTTCAACGGGAAAGGAAAGGAGACTGTGGAGTTATCACACAGATCATCTCGACCACTCAGATGGAATAGTCATACAATGATTGCAATATCTTTTCAGGTTTTATTGTGTCACCGAAACATGAATGATTATTATTATTATTATCATCATCATCATCATTACTATTATTATTATTATTATTATTATTATTATTATTATTATTATTAATTATTATAAGCTAAACTATAAACCTAGTAGTAGAAGCAGGATGTTATAAGCCCAACGGCTCCAACATGGAAAAAATAGCCCGGTGAGGAAAGGAAATAACCAAATAAAAAAACTAAAAGTAGTAATGAACTCTAGAAATAAAAATATTCTATGAAAAGCAAAATTAAAACAAATAATTTATATATATATATATATATATATATATATATATATATATATATATATATATATATATATATATATATACTGTATATATATACAGTATATATATAATATAATATATATATTATATATATATATATAAAACTGTAAAATAGACTTATGTCAGCCTATTCAAAATAAAAAAAAAAATTGCTACAAGTTTGAACAATTGAAGTTCCACCAATTCAACTCACCCGATTAGGAAGATCATTCCAGAACTTGGTAACAACTGGAATAAAACTTCCAGAATACTGTGTAGTATAAAATATTTATTGCACATCAGGGAACCGCAAATTGCGTCGAATTGAAATGAGTAGACAATATATATATAATATAGATATATATATATATATATATATATATATATATATATATATATATATATATATATATATATTATATCATCATCATCATCATCATCTCCTTCAACACCTATTGACGCAAAGGGCCTCGGTTAGATTTAGCTAGTCGTCTCTATCTTGAGCTTTTAATTCAAAACTTCTGCATTCATCACCTACTCCGAGCTTCATAGTCCTCAGCCATGTACGCCTGGGTCTTCCAACTCTTCTAGTGCCTTGCTGAGCCTAGCTAAGCGTTTTGGTGATCTAATCTCTCTTGGGGAGTGCAAAGAGCATGTCCAAACCATCTCCATCTACCCCTCATCATAATCTCATCCATATATGGCACTCAAATACCCTCTCTTATAAATTATAACACACCTAAAATAATTAAGTTTTTACAGAAAAAGCATACATTATTGCAGATTCGGTTTTAACTGGTTCGTTTTTAAATATGATTTATTGACCGGTTATTAGATATTAATGTACGCGACCCGCACTTCAGTCCCAGAATAATTGATCGCATGTATGACATTGCTATCTTTGTAATTATGAAAATAGCGTAATTTCTCGGTAAGTAGATATATATATATATATATATATATATATATATATATATATATATATATATATACCAAATACCAATATAATTTCCGACTTTGATTATGAATTTAGAAAGAAATATTTTTATTACATTGGTGGTGGCCGATGAAGGTAACGTCCCTGACTGGTGAACGCCAGACTGGGGTTCGAGTCCGGCTCAAACTCGTTTTTTTCTCTGGACGCTGCAACCTCACCATCCTTGTGAGCTAAGGATAGGGGGGTTTTGGGGAGCCTACAGGTCTATCTACTGAGTCATCAACAGCCACTGCCTGGCCCTCCTTGGTCCTAGCTTGGATGGAGAGGGGGGGGTTGGGCGCTGATCACATGTATGTATATTCAGTCTCTAGGAAATTGTCCTGCTTGATAGGGTAATGTCACTGTCCTTTTGCTTCCGCCATTTATGAGCAGCCTTTAAACTTTTAAAGATTCATGGGACGAGCAAAACAAATTTGAATTTCACATTATGATAAAAATCTATATCTAATGAAACAGTTTGATCATCTGTATTTGTTTGTTTCTGTCATTCTTCCACTTAACATGATTGCACATTTTTTTTTTTTTTTTTCCAAATCCATCGAAAGCCGGGTTTTGGCCAAGGACCCATCCACTAGATTTTTGGTAGCGAGCCAGGTCCGGGTCCAAAATTTTTTGGGAGAAGAAACGGGTAGGCGAAAGGGACATATATCGAAGATGAAATATTGTACCCACATTCAGATAAAATCATCATTAGATTTTAGGAGATATTCCGCCCTTGATCAAAATGTATCCCTTTCTTCAGACGACCACATTGGCCAATAAATAATCCACTTAACAAGATACGTTCAAAATTACTTCATATTGGAAAGGATACCCTGAGAAAATAGAGTGATTTTGCCTTCTTTTGGATTAATTCTCCTGTTAAGGATTCTCAAATTGCCTTTAAAAGTCTATCATAAAATATGGAAAAATTCAATTTTTATATCTGTAATATTAGGAATTTTAAAGGAAAAATTCTATAATAATCGAACAGGGATCAAAGATTTACTGTCCGGAACGTTTAAAATTTAAATAATACGTTTCCCTAAACGTTTTGGGCTGTTTGGCTATAAGCCAATGATTATCTATTGATTATCTATTTATATATAGTTCGTGATCCAGGTTCGCATCGATCACCACGCAAAATTCAGGGCTTTTCAAGTGCCCCGAATTCCTTCGTTATACTACAAATTCATTCTATTGTGTAAGTATACATTCCTTAAAACCACTCAAAGCTCTTTAGTATACAGTAATACACCACAATTCGATTTATTGTGCAAGTAAACATTCCTTAAACTCACTCAGCTCTTTAGTATACAGTATAACACACTAAATTTTGTTCTATTGTGTTAAGGATACATTCCTTAAAAACACATATCATAGTTCCTTCAGTATACAATACACAACAATTCGTTCTATTGTGCAAGTATACATTCCTTAAAACACATATAAAAGTTCCTTTAGTATACAACAGAGCTACAATTAATTCTATAGTGTAAGTATACATTCCTTAAAAACACCCATCAAAGTTCCTTCATTATAAAACACACTACAATTCGTTCTTACTGCGCTAGTATATATTTCTTATAAACACTCAAAGTTCTTTAGTATACAGTATATCACTACAATTCATCCAATTTTGCAAGTATACATTCCTTAAAAACACCCATCAAAGTTCTTTAGTATAAAGTATAACACTACAATTCATCTTATTTTGCAAGTATACATTCCATAAAAACACACATCAAAGTTCCTTCATTATAAAACACACTACAATTCGTTCTACTGCGCTAGTATACATTTTCTTATAAACACTCAAAGTTCTTTAGTATACAGTATATCACTACAATTCATCCAATTTTGCAAGTATACATTCCTTAAAAAACACACACCAATGTTCCTTCATTATAAAACACACTACAATTCGTTCTATTGCGCTAGTATACATGCCTTAAAAAACACACATCAAAGTTCCTTCATTATAAAACACACTGCAATTCGTTCTATTGCGCTAGTATACATGCCTTAAAAAACACACATCAAAGTTCCTTCATTATAAAACACACTACAATTCGTTCTATTGCGCTAGTATACATTCCTTAAAAACACACATCAAAGTTCCTTCATCATAAAACACACTACAATTCGTTCTATTGCGCTAGTATACATGCCTTGAAAAACACACATCAAAGTTCCTTCATTATAAAACACACTACAATTCGTCCTATTTTGCAAGTATACATTCCTTAAAAAAACACACATCAAAGTTCCTTCATTATAAAACACACTACAATTCGTTCTATTGCGCTAGTATACATGCCTTAAAAAACACACATCAAAGTTCCTTCATTATAAAACACACTACAATTCGTTCTATTGCGCTAGTATACATGCCTTAAAAAAACACACATCACTGTAAAGTGCACTGAAATATGAGATATATAATAAACAAAGTTGTCACTTACATACGCAGCTAGCACACAACATTCTGTACAGATGCACAGAGCTGCTAGAGGCAATGCTAATCCGTTTCCTGATACTATCGTGGTAAGGTTAATCTGACAATCCTTTTGATATCACATTTTCAACATGTTGATTTTACATGTAATGGTTTTATCGCTTGATAATATGAATGGATCACATACTGATTTTTTTAATGATGAAATCATGATAACTCTCGTTCTGGGTTCGCATTCTAAATATCACAAGCTGAGTTTGTCATTATTTAATTTAGATACTGACTCCCCGCAATAGTTACATGACACAAAATTTGATAAGTATTGCAAAATTTCATGATTGATAATGTAATACATACTTGTCTAAAACACACTAATATTTCTAAATATTTTCCCTGCTGGGGCCCTTGGGCTTATATCATCCTGGTATTAAAACTAAAACTGTAGCTTTGCTAATAATAATAATAATAATAATAATAATAATATTAATAATAATAATAATAATAACTATTATTATTATTATTATCATAACACTACTACTACTACTACTACTACTACTACTAATAATAATAATAATAATAATAATAATGAAATTAAAAAGAAAAATATGAGAAAAAAATGAGTAATGTAAAATGTTTTTATCAAATGTTTTTATCGTAACGACGCAGGAGCGAAGGAGGAAGACAGTATTCTCTAATGAGAGTGACGAGCAAAATATTTTAAGGTTATCCTAATTCGTCAATAGACAAATTAAGATTAATCACACCAACATAAAATTAATTCAAATACTTCAAAATTTATCGTTTGTCAACTGTGAATCTGAATGACGAATCCTTATTAATCACACCATCATAAAATTAATTCAAATACTTAAAATTCATCGTTTGTCAATCACTGAATCTGAATGACGAATCTAAATTAATCACACAAAATTAATTCAAATACTTCAAATTTATCGTTTGTCATAACTGAATCTGAATGACGAATCTAAATTAATCACACAAAATTAATAAAATATTTCAAATTTATCGTTTGTCATCATCGAATCTAAATGACAAATCCTAAATTAGCAAAACCATAAAATCATAAAATTAATTCAAATACTTCAAAATTATCGTTTGTCATCACTGAATCTAAATGACAAAAATCTAAATTAATCACAGCAAAAAATTAATTCAAATACTTCAAATTTATCGTTTGTAATCAAGGAATCTGTATGAAAAATCTAAATTAATCCAACCACCATAGAATAAATTTACTTCAAACTGATCATTTGTCATCACTAAATCAGTATGACGAATCCTAAATTAATCACAATATAACATTAATTCAAATACTTCCAAACTCGTTTGTCATCACTGAATCTGAATGACAAATCTAAATTAAATCACAGCATGAAATTAATTCAAATACTTCAAAACTCGTTGTCATCATTCAATATGAACCGACATATTAAAACATTTCCATTTCATCAGCTTTTGCATACAAGTTTTCTACTGTTTTCCATTCAATTATCAGAACATCAAAGTAAAAAAAAAAAAAAAAAAAAAAAAAAAAAAAAAAAAAAAAAAAAAAAAAAAAAAAAGAGAGAGAGAGAGAGAGAGAGAGAGAGAGAGGAGAGAGGAGAGAGAGAGAGAGGAGAGAGAGAGAGAGGAGAGAGAGAGAGGAGAAAGAGAGAGAGCAGACGCCTTCCAATACAACGAATAACATCATTGTTCGCTAACAATGAACAACGTCAACATAAGTGACGTAAAATTAGGTTTCGGTGCCAAATAACATTCTTTTAAAAGTCAGGTGTCACGGTTGAAAGTAAAGGAGGGTGGATCGAGAGCTGATTTACTTCAGCAAAACTCGCATTCCTCCTCCTTATATTCTACTCATGAAATTCCCCCTTCCATCGGACTTTTCGTAACAATTATAATTGAACGTTAATGTTTTCTCAAAGTTGTCACTAGAACTCTCTCACTTCTTCCGTTTTCCCCAAAGTACCAATGGGAGATATATAAAATTTCCCAGTCCATCGGACTCTTCATAAATATTATAATTAAAAGTTAAGGTCATTTCTTAAGGTTGCTTCTAGAACTCTCTCCCCTTCTTCCGTTTTCCCCAAATACCAATGAATAAAGTATTAAATTTCCCCTTCCATAGGACTTTTCATAAAGATTATAAATAAAAGTTAAGGTGGTTTTCTTAAGGCTGCTTCTAGAACTCTCTCCCTTCTTCCGTTTTCCCCCAAATACCGGTGGGGAAAGTATCAAATCGCCTCTTCCACCGGACTTTTCATAAAAATCATAATTAAAAGTTAAGAAGGTTCTCTCAAAGTTGCCACTAGAACTCACTCCCTTCTTCCGTGTTCCCCAAAAACCAATGGGGAAAGTATCAAATTGTCCTTTCCAAAGGATTTTTCATAAAAATTATAATTAATGTTAAGGTCTTCTCAAAGTTGCCACTAGAATTCTCACCCTTCTTCCGTTTTCCCCCAAAAACCAAAGTTTAAAGTATTAAATTGCCCTTTCATCGGACTTTCCATAAGAATCATAATTAAAAAGTTAAGAGGAAGGTTGTCACTAGAATTCTCTCTCTTCTTCCGTTTTCCCCAAAAAACCAAAGTTTAAAGTATTAAATTGCCCTTTCCATCGGACTTTCCATAAGAATCATAATTAAAAGTTAAGAGGAAGGTTGTCACTAGAATTCTCTCTCTTCTTTCCGTTTTCCCCCAAAAACCAAAGTTTAAAGTATTAAATTGCCCTTTCCATCGGACTTTCCATAAGAATCATAATTAAAAGTTAAGAGGAAGGTTGTCACTAGATTTCTCTCTCTTCTTCCGTTTTCCCCCCAAAAAAACAAAGTTTAAAGTATTAAATTGCCCTTTCCATCGGACTTTCCATAAGAATTATCATTGGACGTAACAATGTTTTCTCAAAGTTGCCACTAGAACTCACTCCCTTTCTTCCCTTTCCCCAAATCATGCAAATTCCCCCCTTTTAGGAGACGGTTTTACTGTTCCTTGAAGTGTCATGTTTAACCCTTGACCTTTCCTCCATATCCCCCTTCAAAATTATGGGGCTTAATAGGGGTAATGAGAGAGAGAGGAGAGAGAGAGAAGAGAGAGAGAGAGAGAGAGAGAGAGAGAGAAGGAGAGAGAGAGAGAGGTGGGGGGCGCTCTTCCTCAGCTTGATAGATGTCGACCGTTTTCTTCGTTGATTTGAAAGGTCAATAGGTCATCATCTCGACTCAGTATAAAGTCAAGAGTGGTCGTTTGTCTTAACACTAGAACAGAAACCTTTATTATGATCGTTGAGAGAGAGAGAGAGAGAGAGAGAGGAGAGAGAGAGGAGAGAGAGAGAGAGAGAGAGAGAGAGAGGAGAGAGAGAGAGAGAGAGAATCTTCTGGATTACCTCATCAAGGGCCTTCCGTTTTTAGAGAGAGAGAGAGAGAAGAGAGAGAGAGAGAGAGAGAGAGGAGAGAGAGAGAGGAGAGTGTGTTACTTGTAATTAAATTTCAAATAACAGAGAGAGAGAGAGAGAGGAGAGAGAGAGAGAGAGAGGAGAGAGAGAGAGAGAGAGAGAGGAGAGAGAGAGAGAGTCCCTTGTAATTGTAATCAAATTTCAAATAACAGAGAGAGAGAGAGGAGAGAGAAGAGAGAGAAACACCTTCACCTAGGATTAGAAATTCAAATATAATTTCATATTCAGCGGCGTAATACAATTTGACAGGTTTGGACGTTTCTATTCAAACGATTTTCAGAATTAAAAATATATTCGAATTTGGTTTCTGAATTTATTAGTTCATTAAGCAAACACATTACTTTTCACTGTCAGCAGTTATGGCCTCTTTCTCATTTCATTATTATTATTATTTCCTTATTATTTTCACTTATAATATTAATAAATATGACATTTCTAAAATAATTTACATTGAAAATTATACTATAACTTAGATTTATGAATTTGAAGTTTGTAAAATATATTACTTGGAAAATTACATTATTATCACTTAATATACCTTAAATGATTTACATTGCAAATTATTATTATCACTTATAATATTCATAAATATGAAATTTCTAAAATAATTTACATTGGAAACTACATCTATTATCACTTATTATATTCATAAAATATGAAATTTCTAAAATAATTCATATTGAAACTAACATTATTATCACTTATTATATTTATGAATTTGAAAGTTTCAATATAATTTAATTCAAAACTGATATTATTATCACTTATAATATTTATGAAGATGAAATACCTAAAATAACCTACATTGAGAAATTTTTTATATCAAAATGTTTGTGTTAAGCATACCTCTTATCATCATCATCATAATAATGATGATAATGAAAAATGAAGAATAATCCCATTAGAAAAATTAGTTCCACTTTTCATTTTTTTTTTTTATTTTGCAGAATGAATATTGTTTTAAGGCCAGAAACAAATAATGAGGAATTCACTCTTCAAAAACGAATTAGAGACGGAGAAAAAACGTATAAGGCAATGACAATATACTTCCTTGATGGCCTAAACTCATCATGAATTTACAGTAAAATATATCTTTAAACGCATGTCTGCAAAAATAAAAATTACCAAGCATTTTTTGTATATACTTTGGATCT
>NC_090730.1:7510618-7515618 GCF_036898095.1 Palaemon carinicauda
ATAAAAACACACATCAAAGTTCCTTCATTATAAAACACACTGCAATTCGTTCTATTGCGCTAGTATACATGCCTTAAAAAACACACATCAAAGTTCCTTCATTATAAAACACAACAATTCGTTCTATTGCGCTAGTATACATTTCTTATAAACACTCAAAGTTCTTTAGTATACAGTACATCACTACAATTCATCCAATTTTGCAAGTAGACATTCCTTAAAAATCACGCATCAAAGTTCCTTCATTATAAAACACACTACAATTCATTCTATTGCGCTAGTATACATGCCTTAAAAAACACACATCAAAGTTCCTTCATTATAAAACACACTGCAATTCGTTCTATTGCGCTAGTATACATGCCTTAAAAAACACACATCAAAGTTCCTTCATTATAAAACACACTACAATTCGTTCTATTGCGCTAGTATACATGCCTTAAAAAACACACATCAAAGTTCCTTCATTATAAAACACACTACAATTCGTTCTATTGCGCTAGTATACATGCCTTAAAAAACACACATCAAAGTTCCTTCATTATAAAACACACTGCAATTCGTTCTATTGCGCTAGTATACATGCCTTAAAAAACACACATCAAAGTTCCTTCATTATAAAACACACTGCAATTCGTTCTATTGCGCTAGTATACATGCATTAAAAAACACATAAAAGTTCCTTCATTATAAAACACACTACAATTCGTTCTATTGCGCTAGTATACATGCCTTAAAAAACACACATCACTGTAAAGTGCACTGAAATATGAGATGTATAATAACAGAGTTGTCACTTACATACGCAGCTAGCACAAAACATTCTCTACAGAGCTACTAGAGGCAATGTTAATCCGTTTCCTGATACTATCGTGGTAAGGTTAATCTGACTATCCTTTAGATATCACATTATCAACATGTTGATTTTACATGTAATGGTTTTATCACTTGATAATATGAATGAATCACATACGAACTGATTTTTATCGCTTGATGATATGAATGAATCACATACTGATTTTTTAATGATGAAATCATGATAATTCTCGTTCTGGGTTCGCATTCTAAATATCAGAGGTGTGTTTGTCATTATTTAGTTTAGATACTGACTCCCCGCAATAGTTATATGACACAAAATTTGATAAGTATTGCATATATTTCATGATTGATAATGTAATACATACTTGTCTAAAACACACTAATATTTCTAAATATTTTCCCTGCTGGGGCCCTTGGGCTTATATCATCCTGGTATTACAACTAAAACTGTAGATTTGCTAATAATAATAATAATAATAATAATAATAATAATAATAATAATAATAATAATAATAACAACTATTATTATTATTATTATTATTATTATTATTATACTACTACTACTACTACTACTACTACTACTACTACTACTACTAATAATAATAATAATAATAATAATAATGAGATTAAAAAGAAAAATATGAGAAAAAAATGAGTAATGTAAAATGTTTTTATCAAATGTTTTTATCGTAACGACGCAGGAGCGAAGGAGGAAGACAGTATTCTCTAATGAGAGTGACGAGCAAAATATTTCAAGGTTATCCTAATTCGTCAATAGACAAATTAAGATTAATCACACCAACATAAAATTAATTCAAATACTTCAAAATTTATCGTTTGTCAACTGTGAATCTGAATGACGAATCCTTATTAATCACACCATCATAAAATTAATTCAAATACTTAAAATTCATCGTTTGTCATCACTGAATCTGAATGACGAATCTAAATTAATCACACAAAATTAATTCAAATACTTCAAATTTATCGTTTGTCATAACTGAATCTGAATGACAAATCCTAAATTAGCAAAACCATAAAATCATAAAATTAATTCAAATACTTCAAAATTATCGTTTGTCACCACTGAATCTAAATGACAAAAATCTAAATTAATCACAGCAAAAAATTAATTAAAATACTTCAAATTTATCGTTTGTAATCAAGGAATCTGTATGAAAAATCTAACTTAATCCAACCACCATAGAATTAATTTACTTCAAACTGATCATTTGTCATCACTAAATCAGTATGACGAATCCTAAATTAATCACAATATAACATTAATTCAAATACTTCCAAACTCGTTTATCATCACTGAATCTGAATGACAAATCTAAATCAATCACAGCATGAAATTAATTCAAATACTTCAAAACTCCTTTGTCATCACTGAATCTGAATGACAAATCTAAATTAATCACAGCATGAAATTAATTCAAATACTTCCAAACTCGTTTGTCATCACTGAATCTGAATGACAAATCTAAATTAATCACAGCATAAAATTAATTAAAATACTTCAAAACTCCTTTGTCATCACTGAATCTGAATGACAAATCTAAATGAATCACAAAAAAAAAATCAATTCAAATACTTCCAAACTCGTTTGTCATCATTCAATATGAAACCGACATACTAAAACATTTCCATTTCATCAGCTTTTGCATACAAGGATTTTTTTTTCCTATTTTCCATTCAATTATCAGAACATCAAAGTATAAAAAAAAAAAAAAAAAAAAAAAAAAAAAAAAAAAAAAAAAGGAGCAGACGCCTTCCAATACAACGAATAACATCATTGTTCGCTAACAATGAACAACGTCAACATAAGTGACGTAAAAGGAGGTTTCGGTGCCAAATAACATTCTTTTAAAAGTCAGGTGTCACGGTTGAAAGTAAAGGAGGGTGGATCGAGAGCTGATTTACTTCAGCAAAACTCGCATTCCTCCTCCTTATATTCTACTCATGAAATTCCCTCTTCCATCGGACTTTTCGTAACAATTATAATTGAACGTTAATGTTTTCTCAAAGTTGTCACTAGAACTCTCTCACTTCTTCCGTTTTCCCAAAGTACCAATGGGAGATATATAAAATTTCCCAGTCCATCGGACTCTTCATAAATATTATAATTAAAAGTTAAGGTGGTTTTCTTAAGGTTGCTTCTAGAACTCTCTCTCTTCTTCCGTTTTCCCCAAATACCAATGAATAAAGTATTAAATTTCCCCTTCCATTGGACTTTTCATAAAGATTATAAATAAAAGTTAAGGTGGTTTTCTTAAGGCTGCTTCTAGAACTCTCTCCCCTCTTCCGTTTTCCCCAAATACCGATGGGGAAAATATCAAATCGCCTCTTCCACCGGACTTTTCATAAAAATCATAATTAAAAGTTAAGAAGGTTCTCTCAAAGTTGCCACTAGAACTCACTCCCTTCTTCCGTGTTCCCCAAAAACCAATGGGGAAAGTATCAAATTGTCCTTTCCAAAGGATTTTTCATAAAAATTATAATTAATGTTAAGGTCTTCTCAAAGTTGCCACTAGAATTCTCCCCCTTCTTCCGTTTTCCCCCCCAAAAAAAGGATAAAGTATAAAATTTCCCTTTCCATCGGACTTTCCATAAGAATCATAATTAAAAGTTAAGAGGAAGGTTGTCACTAGAATTCTCTCTTCTTCAGTTTTCCCCAACAACCAAAGTTTAAAGTATTAAATTGCCCTTTCCATCGGACTTTTCATAAGAATCATAATTAAAAGTTAAGAGGAAGGTTGTCACTAGAATTCTCTCTTCTTCAGTTTTCCCCAACAACCAAAGTTTAAAGTATTAAATTGCCCTTTCCATCGGACTTTCCATAAGAATCATAATTAAAAGTTAAGAGGAAGGTTGTCACTAGAATTCTCTCTTCTTCTGTTTTCCCCCAAAACCAAAGGGTAAAGTATCAAATTTCCCTTTCCATCGGACTTTCCATAAGAATCACAATTAAAAGTTAAGAGGAAGGTCGTCACTAGAATTCTCTCTCTTCTTCCGTTTTCCCCAAAAACCAAAGTTTAAAGTATTAAATTGCCCTTTCCATCGGACTTTTCATAAGAATTATCATTGGACGTAACAATGTTTTCTCAAAGTTGCCACTAGAACTCACTCCCTTCTTCCCTTTTCCCCAAATCATGCAAATTTCCCATTTTAAGAGACGGTTTTACTGTTCCTTGAAGTGTCATGTTTAACCCTTGACCTTTCCTCCATATCCCCCCTCAAAATTATGGGGCTTAATAAGGGTAATCAGAGAGAGAGAGAGAGAGAGAAAGAGAGAGAGAGAGGGAGAGAGAGAGAGGTGGGGCGCTCTTCCTCAGCTTGATAGATGTCGACCGTTTTCTTCGTTGATTTGAAAGGTCAATAGGACATCATCTCGACTCAGTATAAAGTCAAGAGTGGTCGTTTGTCTTAACACTAGAACAGAAACCTTTATTATGATCGTTGAGAGAGAGAGAGAGAGAGAGAGAGAGAGAGAGAGAGAGAGAGAGAGAGAGAGAGAGAGAGAGAATATCTTCTGGATTACCTCATCAAGGGCCTTCCGTTTTTAGAGAGAGAGAGAGAGAGAGAGAGAGAGAGAGAGAGAGAGAGAGAGAGAGAGAGAGAGAGAGAGAGAGAGAGAGTGTGTTACTTGTAATTAAATTTCAAATAACAAAGAGAGAGAGAGAGAGAGAGAGAGAGAGAGAGAGAGAGAGAGAGAGAGAGAGAGAGAGAGAGAGAGGAGTTACTAGTAATTAAATTTCAAATAACTGTAAACAACAACAACAACAACAATACAGCCATGAATAATACCCTGATCTATTTGACTCCATACAATGAATGCGAGTGAAAGTTAACCTGGGGGGGGGGGGGAAAGAGAGGTTTGGAGTCCTAGGGAAGGATGGAGGAGGAAGGAGGGAGGACCTATGACGTCACCTGTTTTAAGAGGAAAAGTGGCCTCACGATTTTTCCAGAGACAGGTTTAAAGTGACTCATCCAAATATGGTCTTAAGTCGTGCTCAAGCCCGGTCGGGAAGTCCCATACTGTCACAAGTAAGGGCAAAGGGTAATGTTTTCAATTTTATGTCCATACCTTGATAGTTTTAATTGATTGATTATTAACGGTATTTTCATTATCTCCGCCAACGACATTGGAAGGAGGTTATGTTTTAACCCCTGTTTGT
>NC_090730.1:7523118-7528118 GCF_036898095.1 Palaemon carinicauda
CTGCCTTTCAACCCGGATGCAAAAATTCTCTTCTAGCACAAAGCCTAACGATGACCAAAAGCTCACAATACTTTACCTCAGTTCAGACTTAGACGGCTGAGTCGACTTCCACTCGGACTTGAGCGCATCCTCAGCCTTGCCAGGGGAGGTCGGCCTCCCTTCCGCCTTGTTTGGGGACTCCGGTCTCGAGTCCGGTTTGACGGGTGAGGAAGCTGGAGATCGGTTCTTCGAGAACGTCTGGAACCAGTTCTTGTGTCGGTTGATGAGCTCTTGGTGCTGCTCGTGCGCCGATATCCGCCGATCTAAGCCTTCTGGTTTCGCCGGCTTTTCGGGCTTTAATTTCCTGAGATCCGAGTTCGAGCCGTCGGATTTCGCGGGGTCTCCTGCCTTCAGGGACGCCAGTCGGCTCGTGACGTTGCTGTCCGCAACGGCCGTCGACGACGTCGACGTAGAAGACGCAGACGAGACCTTCCCGGGAGGCCACCTTCTGGGAGGTTCGGACTCTGTGCTGGAAGTGGATAGCGAACGGCTGGAAGTGGCGGATCCAGGCCTTCTTAGTCCTAACACGCTACTGACCCCTACGGTGGCCGTTCCAACGCCGCCACCAACAATGCCGCCCGTCTCTTGATCGCTATGGTGGGCGTGACCGTTTGTGGTTCGGGCTGGACTAGGCGACGCAGACCTTGAGGACGACGAGGATGTCCCACCGATAGACCTGGCCGGAGAGATAGACTCCCCCCTACCTCCCCTTTCATCGCTACTAGAGCTCCCCCCTCCTCCCCCATGGGGCCGCCTCAGATGGTGAGACGTCAAATGGGTTCTCGAAGAAGGACCGGTGATCTTCCTGGTCTCCGCCTTCGACGTATCCACTTTGGATTCGAATTTCGACAATTTCGTCTCCGTTTTAAGGTCGGATAACTTCGCTTCCCCTCTGGAGGAGGCAACGGGTTTGGCAGCGACCAGGCGAGGCTGGGCAGGTGCGGAGGGGGCCTCCCCCTGGCCCATTTTCTCGAAGAGGGCTCGTGCGTTATTGAACCTGGCCAGGTGAGATTCGGTGCGGACGACAGTGGCGTGATGAGGGCCGTCGTGACTCGAGGATCCGGACGAGGCCATTTCGTCTTCCGCTGGAGCTGCACGACTGCTGCTGCTACTGCTGCTTCCGCCCACGGCCACTCCACCGCCAACGCCACCCTGGAACATTCCAGCGATTTTGGACACTTTGGAAGATGATGTCCCCCGTCCACGGCCCTCCTCCACCACACCCTGGAAAGACAAGAAAAAATCAATTTGAGAATTTTATTTCGGTTGCGATCAATAAAACTAAAACACCAACTTGTGGTTTACTGCCAATTTGGTAAACACTTAAAACACCGCTTATTCAAACTATAAAAAAACAGAACCAATAAATAAAACTATTGCACTAAAACCATCAAGAAATTTACTTAATTTCGATGGCAATAAGTAATTCAATATTAGAACTGAAATATAAACTTAGAGTTTACTGCCAATTTGGTAAACACTTTAAAAATAAAAACTTACTTAAACTATAGAAAAAAAACAGAAGCAATAAATAAAAATATTGCATCAAAACCATCAAGTTTAATTAAATTTCTATTGCAATCAGTAAATCATCCTCAGAACTGAAACATCAACGAAGGGTTTACTGCCAATTTGGTAAAAACTAAAAATAAAATTTACTCAAACTATAAAAAACAGAAGCAATAAGTAAAATTATTTCATTAAAACCATCAGGATTTCTATTTAATTTCGGTTGAAATCAGTGAAAAAAAAAAATCCAATATGTGGTTTGTTGCCAATTTGGTAAAAAACTAAAAAAAAAAAAATTATGCAAACTACAAAAAACAAAAAGCAATAAACAAAACTATTCCACTAAAGCCATTATTCAAATTAAAGCATAAAAACAATGTAATTATGAAGAGTAACGTCAACATAGGCTTCCTGTCAATTTGGTAAAAAAAAAAAAAAAAAAAAAAAAAAAAAAAAAAAAAAAAAAAAAAAAAAAAAAACCAACTGCAGAAAACAAAAGCAATAAACAAAACTATTACGCAAATGAAAGCATCAATAAAGTTAAGTAATTATGACAGTGTTTCATCATAACTATTACTAATTCATTAGTCTGGGATCAAATAATTTTGCTCATTAAACAAAGAGAAATTTTTTCAATCGGGTTCGTTATAATCGCCATGGCAACTGGCCTTCACTTAACGAGTGATACCAGTGTTGCCAGATGGGTTAGTGTAAAAATCCCTAAAAATCATGATAAAAAATCCCCATATCCACAAATATATTTTCTTCGGATCATGTAAGCTTTACTCATATAGAAATTATTCACCATACTTCATATAGAGTGCAAGTAAACTAATTGCAACAATATAAAGATATACTAGTTTTTATATCTTCATAAATATTTGTACGGAATATCCCCATTAGACACCCAAAATCCCCAAATCTAGGGATAAATTCACATATCTGACAACACTGAGTGATACGTTCCCTTCAACATTTTGCTATACACAGAATTGCCAGGTTTTCCAAGTGAGAAAAGGCCAACGTCTGATCAACTCAAAGGCCAACCTAATAGTAGAAAAGGCCGAAAATATAGCATTTGAGGCTAACCAATTTTAAAAAGGCCAAATTTAGTCATCTAGCACGAAAAAAGACCAAATTTGATATCCAATTTAAAAAAGGCCAAATTTAGGTATCTAGCACGAAAAAAGACCAAATTTGATATCCAATTTAAAAAAGGCCAAATTTAGTTATCTAGCACGAAAAAAGACCAAATTTGATATCCAATTTAAAAAAGGCCAAATTTAGGTATCTAGCACGAAAAAAGACCAAATTTGATATCCAATTTTAAAAAGGCCAAATTTAGTTATCTAGCACGAAAAAAGACCAAATTTGATTTTTTTTTTTGTCATAAAAAGGCCAACCTGGCAACCCTGATTTTGCTATACTCGACAGGGTTGCCAGGTTGGCATTTTTCAGGCTATAAATTTAAAAATTGGTTAGCATTTAGCAATATCATAAAAGTTTGGCCTTTAATGCTATACTCTTGGTCTTTTTTTTACTATTTGGTTTGGCCTTATAAGCTGCAGATAGTTGGCCTTTTCTCATCTAGAAAAACGTGGCAACCCTGTGGAACTATAAAGAGAGTATTTTTACTTCCGCCAACGAAGTTAGAAGGAAGTTGTTTTACCCCCTGTTTGTGCGTGTGTATGTGAACAGCTTCCTGGCTACAATTTCAATCTCAGAGTAATAAAACTTGCAAGGATTAACTTATGTAAAGAGCAGGAAATTATCAAATTCTAGAAGATCAAGGTCAAAAGTCAAGGTCAAAGCTCAAGAAACATGTCCATTTCACGTAATCAGCCATAAGTTTGGACAACGTTGTCACAGATACTTCTAAATTCGTTCACATTTGGGTGTATAAAAATCCAAGCCAATTAATAAAAGTCAAAGGTCAAGGTCAAGGCCTAGCAAAAGGTCGAGAAATAAGCTGCAGCGGCGGAGGTCTGCGCTCTACTGAGTGCCCCTCTAGTTCAAATAACATGGGAATCTTTATATCTATTTCTAGAGGTATTTATACGTAACAAACCATCTAATCATACATGACAAAACATTCTCTTCATAATCGCAGGATTAAAAAAAAAAACAAAATTGATATAACATAGCATTAGAGTCTCATCAGAACCAATAACAATAATAATAACTAGAAGGGCACTCAGTAGAGAGCAGACCTCCGCCGCGGCTTATTTCTCGACATTGACCTTAACATGTATTAATTGACGTGGACTTTCATACACTCAAATATGAACCAAGTTTGTAGTCTCTGTGACAATGATATCCAAACTTACGGCTGATTACGTGAATTGGACATTTTGCTTAGCCGTGACCTTGACCTTTGACCTTGGCCTTCTAGAATTTAACCATTTCCAGCTTTTTACATAACATTCAATCCCAGCTAGTTTCATTACCCTACGATTAAAATTGTGGCCAGGAAGCTGTTCACAAACAAACAAACACAAACAGGGGATAAAACATAACCTCCTTCCAAGTTCGTTGACGGAGGTAATAATAATAATAATAATAATAATAATAATAATAATAATAATAATAATAATAATAATAATACTGACAAAATAACAATTACTTCATTATAATTGCAGTTCCCAATTTCCCCTGTCATCTAACATCCAAACTAAGTGACGTCTGTTCCAGCAACCCATCAATCAATCAATCATTCACGTACAAACTTTCCTCACTAATATACAGGTTTCATAAGACACCAACACCTAAGTCTCAACTTTTAGTCTTTTTTTCTTAAAATTTGTTCGTTTGTCACGACACACATTTTGGTGTATATATTTTATTGAACGGTTGGAGCTAAGGATGTCTTTACCATACTATAGGAATTCTACACGGAGAGAGAGAGAGAGAGAGAGAGAGAGAGAGAGAGAGAGAGAGAGAGAGAGAGAGAGAGTTAAAATCAGTTTGGTAAGCAGTTAAATTTCAAGGCAGTAGGTGTAATTTTCTGGTGAAGCTATCGAGGTAAAATTACACCTACTGCCTTGAAATTTAACTGCTTACCAAACTGATTTTAACTCTCTCTCTCTCTCTCTCTCTCTCTCTCTCTCTCTCTCTCTCTCTCTCTCTCTCTCTCTCTCTCCCCGTAGCTTGTTAACAGGACCTAAATAGAAGACGCCAAACACGGACATGTTACAACACAGCAAACTTCGAATCATCGAACTAGTTATGACAGCTGACACATCGTCTTAATAATAATAATAACAAAAACAATAATAATAATAATAATAATAATAATAATAATAATAATAATTGATTTATTCAAGTACTTTCACAACACCAACGGTAACCAACCCCAGTGAGATGTAGAAATTTATTTTCATTATAGTGTACCATGTTGTGTTGATTTTCATTCCCCCCCCCCCAAAAAAAAAAAAGAAGCGAGGAAAGGCGGA
>NC_090730.1:7535618-7538118 GCF_036898095.1 Palaemon carinicauda
AATAATAATAATAATAATATTAATAACTACAGAGGCACTCAGTAAAGCGCAGACCTCCGCGAGGCAGCTATTTCTCGACCTTTTGCTTGATAGTGACCTTGACCTTTGACCTTGCCCTTCCAAAATTTAATCATTTCCAGCTATTTACATATCAGTAAATCCCTTTAAGTTTCATTACTCTACGATTAAAATTGCGGCCATGAGGCTATTCACAACCAAACACACACAAACAGGGGGTAAACATAACCTCCTTCCAACTTCGTTGGCGAAGGTAATACCAGAGGTTGTGGTGGCCGATGTGGTAACGTCCCGAACTGGTGAACGCCAGACTAGGGTTCGAGTGTTGCTTAAACTCGTCAGTTCCTCTGGTCGCTGCAACCTCACCATCCTTGTGAGCTAAGAATAGGGGTTTGGGAGAGCCTATAGGTTCATCTGCTGAGTTATCAGCAGCCATTGCCTGTCCCTCCTTGGTCCTAGCTTGGGTGGAGAGGTGGCTTGGGCGCTGATCATATACATATATGGTCAGTCTCTAGGGCATTGTCCTGCTTGATATGGCAATATCACTATCCCTTGCCTCTGCCATTCATGAGTGGCCTTAAAACCGTGACAACGCATTTCCAGATATAATTAATGACAGTAGTATCAACTTATTGAAGCATTACTGCAAACAATAGGTAAATAAGAAGCAGAATGACATTACTGTCATTTAGAGCAACGCCTTTACATCAACTTAGCAGCTATGGCAATAATAATGACGGTAACAGGACAACAGAAAGGCAACGCCATGGAATTCAAAGTGCAGGAGACTTTGAGGTTGCAAGAGGCTAGTCTGACCTCTCTCCTTTAGTTCGCTCCTTTCAAATCTCCCCCACCCCCCTCGAACACATCCCGTAACCTCCTTCCTTGAAAGGTATACGTATGCACGCACTTACGAAAGCTAATATATATATATATATATATATATATATATATATATATATATATATATATATATATATATATATATATATATATATATTCTTTCTTTATGTTGATATAAGCTTATTATTGTACTTTGAATGGTTCGGTTTTTGATCAAATAGGCATAAGGTTTACAATGAACTCTTATTGTAAAATTAACACGTCCGTTGATCAGTTAAATAAATAAGTAATATATATATATATATATATATATATATATATATATATATATATATATATATATATATATATATATATATATAATTTATATACACATATATACACACATATATATACATATAACCCTATATATTCCTTATATTACCTAGTCGTCTAACGATGCATTACTCCAAATTACCTTTATAAAAACAAAAATGATAGAATTGTATATAACACACAATTCATAAAAGCGATACATCCCAATTGTATAAATTCTTTCATCATTTCCTCCATCACTCATACGAACTCAAAAACTTGTTGCAGCATTAAACAATAAATATATAAAAATATCAATACAAAGGATATTTCTACAAACGAAAAGTAGAGGAAGTTTATTTTATCAACATTTCTAAATAACAACTTACTTCAACGCTTAGTAAACCAAACAAAACGATTTACTCAAATATTGAGAAAACAAAGGTTTAAAGGCCACTCATGGATGGCAGGACAATGCCCTAGACACTGACCATATATACTTATGATCAGCCCCCAAGCCCCCTCTCCATCCAAACTAGGACCAAGGAGGGCCAGGCAATGGCTGCCGATGACTCAGCAGACAGACCTGTAGGCTCCCCAAAGCCCCCATCCTTAGCTCACTAGGATGGTGAGGTTGCAGCGAAAAAAAAAAAAAAAAAAAAAAAAAAAAAAAAAAAAAAAAAAAAAAAAAAAAAAAAAAAGTTTGAGCAGGACTCGAACCCCAGTCTGGCGTTCACCAGGCAGGGACGTTACCACATCGGCTACCACAAGACCAAAAATAAACAGGCAAGTCAAAGGTTGACATTCAATATTCAGTTTTTTTTTTTAATATTATAATAACCTTAAGAGAAACCTGCATGAGAGGCCTATAAGAGAGGAATATAAGAGAGACCTATAGGTACCCTTTAGATGCATAATGAAATGATTCAAAAATATTTCTTGATCCAGCGAGACATGGACTTAAGAAAACATTTCCTTACTAATACAAATTAAAAACAAAACCTCGAATTTTTTCCCAAATACGCATGCCTTAAGGAATATGACTGCAATGAGAGAGAGAGAGAGAGAGAGAGAGAGAGAGAGAGAGAGAGAGAGAGAGAGAGAGAGAGAGAATACTAAAAACATTATAATTAATAATAAAATATGTAAAACCAAGCAACAGCTACTGTAAATCACTCTTTTGCTATGGGTACATTTAAAACAAATATCGCTAGCTAAACCTGAATAATAATATATAAATACAGTTTTTTACTATAATTAAATCAAGAAAATATATATAAAAAGGGGGAAGGTTTCCTTAATGTATTATCAAAATTACTAAAATTATTATGAAAATTATCAAAAT
>NC_090730.1:7545618-7548118 GCF_036898095.1 Palaemon carinicauda
ATATATGAAATCTATTTTGATGTTGTTACTGCTTTTAAAATATTTCATATCAATTATTCATTATTTCTTATGTCGTTTATTAATTTACTTATTTACTTTCGTCACTGGGCTATTTTTCCTGTTGGAGCCCTTGGGCTTATAGCATCTTGTTTTTCCAACTAGGGTTGTAGCTTAGTAATAATATTAAAAATAATAATAATAATAATAATAATTATAATGATAATAATAATAATAATAATAACAACAATAACAATAATAATAACAATAATAATAATAACAATAATACCTCTTTCCAGGAGATATGTTATACACACACATGATATATATATATATATATATATATATATATATATATATATATATATATATATATATATATATATATATATATCAACTATTTACCTAACCAGTAAAATATCAATAAAAACACAGAAACCAATGGACAAATTATAAAATGCATAACGTTAAAAATATACCAGTAACATTAACTGCTTCATTGCATGCAAAAAAAATAAATGTAAAACGAACAAAACTTGAAATGCAGAGAAAGATATTCAAGTTGCTTGCTGCGAACAATGACTGCAAGACGCATGCAACGACTCACGGATGAAATGCAAAAAAAGGAGGCAAACTAACCGGAAGGGCTTAAGTGCCATAAACAATTGATTTTCCGGAGGTCAAGAACGCTCCACT
Organism: Palaemon carinicauda; assembly: GCF_036898095.1. NCBI lineage: Eukaryota > Metazoa > Arthropoda > Malacostraca > Decapoda > Palaemonidae > Palaemon > Palaemon carinicauda. The sequence goes on from NC_090730.1 coordinate 7,546,312, forward strand.
TGGAGTTCAGGCTCATAGGAAACCTTTGTCTTAGTCAGTGAGAACTATCTTTTTCTTCGCTACTAGAGAAAAATATATCTAAGGGTTTTTTTACACACACACACACACACACACACACATAACACTTAAATGGTTGAACATTTTAACCGCATGAAAAAAAAAAAAAAAAAAAAAAAAAAAAAAAAAAAAAAAAAAAAAAAAAAAAAAAAATTCAGAACCTTTGTCTTAATAAAAGCTATCTTTTGTCTTAAATAAATAAAATAAAATAAATAAAAATAGGAGACTTTTCTGAACCTTAGTGTAAGTAAATACTTTATCTTCGTTACTAAAAAATATCTCAAGGTTTTTTACACACACGCACACACGCAAACACTAAAATGGTTGAAAACCAATTTACCTACTTAACATGATTATATATAATATATATATATATATATATATATATATATATATATATATATATATATATATATATATATATATATATATATATATAAACAGAAGGCTCTTCTACACCTTTGTCTTAATCATTAAAATCTATCTTTCTTATTAAAAAAAATGTCATTCTTTAAACACAAAAAAAAAATACTAAAATGAAAAAATTAAAAAATTCAGAATTAAAAAAAAAACATACACAAAACGTAAAGTGAAGAAACATGAAAACGTGTAAAGATTAACAAAAAAAATTCTAGTCCTTCCAAATGGCATATATACATTTACTCAAGATATCCTGTTACTAAAGTTATTTCTGCAAATTACCTAATTTCATCCTATAAATCAAAAACGCTGCAAAGAGGTTATATATATTTACCCGTTGGTTGTGCGTTTGCGTAAATTTAAAACAAAATGTTCCGAGATAGAATTTTGAGGAGACTAATTAAAAACAGTCCAACAAATTACCCCTTAAAATTATATTAATATTACTGATGGTTTGAATGATTTAAAGCCACTGAAATGACTGTCTATTCTAATAATAATAATAATAATAATAATAATAATAATAATAATAATAAGATAAAATTAATAATAAATGATAATGATAATAAATAATAATAACAATCATAATAAAAACCATTTTCTTTCATGATAAAAACTCACTACTGGATTAATTTATTACAAGCTAGATATTGCAACTTTTGCAATCGTTACATAAACTTCACTTGAAAAGAAATTATTTACTATCTTTAGAACATAAAACCTCACTCTGACTCAATGCCATTCAAACCAGACCCATAAGGTATGTTACAAGTTGGAGTGCATCGTGGGTATCTATATTAATGCCATCACCAGAGATAATCACCAAAACTTTAAAAGGATGCAAAAATTACTAATAGATAATTTTTTTCTTCCATATGATGTAATAAAGTTTATAATGTTCTTTTCATATAGAGTAATACAATTTATATTGATAAGTGAGTTTAAATACACTGTATAATAAGATAAATTTAAAATCTAGGGCAACAGTTTTAGATTAATTTAAAGAGGCATTCTTAAGGATAGATAATTTCCTTCCCTGTTGATATTTATACCCATACAATTAACCTAGATTTAGAGAGAGAGAGAGAGGAGAGAGAGAGAGAGAGAGAGAGAGAGAGAGAGAGAGAGAGAGAGAGAGAGAGAGAGAGAAGCATATAAATAGATCAATACAGAATGAATAAAAGGTAATGAAGAAAGGTAAATTGAGAGAGAGAGAGAGAGAGAGAGAGAGATGACGAGAGAGAGAGACGAGAGAGAGAGAGAGAGAGAGAGAGGAGAGAGCGAGAGAGAATGTTCTAACCCGGAAAGTGTTCTCTCATTCAAGCATAAA
>NC_090730.1:7550252-7552752 GCF_036898095.1 Palaemon carinicauda
CCACCAAGGTTCTTCAACCGCGGGGAAAGAGAATTTATCAATATGCATTCAAAGAAAGAACATTGCCTAATGTAAATATATCTTACACCTCCTTTGTGAAAAACACAAAGATATGCCATTGGTTAAATCATTATATTTTATGTATTCAACGGAATATAACAGATCCTTCGTATTCTCAATTCAGAATGTATGCTTCAAGGTAAAAATTCTATTGTAATTGCTAATGGGAGATTTTTTTTTGGGGGGGGGGTTACATGTATTAAAAAAACGAATATCTAAAATGCATGACTTGGGAGTAATTCTTGTTAAAAACAAAATTACGTTTGCATAAGTTTGAGTCCTTGCCCAGCCAGAAGCATTATTTATATATATATATATATATATATATATATATATATATATATATTGTATATATATATACACACACCTAAGCATACACACATAGATACATATATACACACTATATATATATATATATATATATATATATATATATATATATATATATATATATATATATATATATATATATATATATATATATATATATATATAATTATAATCATATTCCATAACCAGATAAATACTACCCCAAAAATTAAAATTATAAAAAAAAAAAATACTGTATGTACTAATATATCCAGAACCAACATCCACCCTCCCCACCCCACCTTGGCGTTATCTAATGCACCAGAAATAACGCAAATAAACGGAAAAAAAATAGATAGGAAAAAACCAAGTCGAAAAACAATAGAAGCAACAAAGAAAGAAGCTTACCCATGCAAATGAATGGATACAAACGCATTCATCGAGCGTCTAAGGATTACTGCGATCAATGAATGAATGTTTAGTGCGCTTTCGGAGGGGGGGGGGGGGAATGGAGTATGAGAGGGAGATGGAGAGGGAGGGAGGAAGAGTAGGGAGAGGGGGGAGAGGGAGAGGGAGGGGGGGAAGGGAGAAGTAGAGGGAACGAGTGAGAGAGATGGGGACAGACAGAGGGAGGCGAGGGAGGGAAAAGAAAAGGGAGAGGGAGAGAGGGAGGCAGGGTAGAATGAGAGGGAGGCGAGGGAGGGAAGAGAAAAGGGAGAGGGAGAGAGGGAGGCAGGGTAGAATGAGAGGGAGGGGAGGAGAGGGAGGAAGAGAGGGAGGAAGGTAGAGAGCGAGAGTGAGGCAGGAACGAACAAGAGGGAAGGAGGGAAGAGGAAGAGAGAGGGAGGGAAAAGGAAGAGAGAGGGAGGGAAAAATGAGAGGGGTAAAAAGGGATAGGGGTAGAGAGGGAGGGTAAAGGAAGAGAGAGGGAGGGAGGGAGAGAAAAGGGAGAGAGAGAGAACTCCATTCTGAAATAATTGAAAAAAGTGTGGCCGTGCCAAAAAAAAAATTTGAGAATAATGAAGCTTTTGAAGTTGTGAAGGAAGAAGAAAGAAAGGATAGTTTCATTGAACTTATGAATGGTTTCCGGTACTTGAAGATTACCTCGTCGAGGGCCTTCCCTCGGGTTCAATTATTCGATGGTGCTCGTTTTGGACGGAATAATGATTACCAGATTTTCTGGTTCTGCGACCCACAGCAGTCGACTACCCATCAGATAATTAATTTGTAAGGTTATGTTTTCTTAACTGTTTGTTTGTTTGTCTGTTTGTTTGTGAACAACATCCTGGCCACAATTTTACTCATAGAGTAGTGAAACGTTCAGGGATTAATTGTCATATTGAGACGTGGAAGCGATTCAATTTTGAAAGTTCTAGGTCAAAAGCCAAGGTCAAGGTAAAGCAAAAGTTCGACAGATTAACCCTAACCTTGACCACAACTTCGCATATGGTTGTCACAAAGACTTCAAATACACCTACGGTCTAAATTTATTTTGGGAAAAGCAAGCTGGGTTAGAGAAATTAGCTGCCGTGGCGGAGTTCTGTACTTTGTGCTTTTCAAGTTACTTAAGATAACATATACCTAATTATATTTGGGTTGCAAGCTCATTTTGTTCGGGATTAGAGCACTGTTCTATTTCATTGAGAAAGAGAGAGAGAGAGAGAGAGAGAGAGAGAGAGAGAGAGAGAGAGAGAGAGAGAGAGAGAGAGAGAGAGAGAAACATTCACTCCTATCTTCAGAATATTAATTCTTCCCTGTTCTTCATTAATGAAAACAAACCAATAAAATTAAGTCCACAACAGACTTATAAAAGGTTGAGACAAAAAAATCTAAGCAACAATAAACTACACCATTTTTCAACCAAATGCCGGGCCTCAATTTCCTTGGTACATATAACATTCATCTTTTTGCGAGTCAGACCATCTTGCCCTACGGAGCTCGAATCCACTTAAGAGTATTTCCCTTAGGGCTTGAATACAAAGTAGAATACGGACACCCAACCCATAAATATTCACTAGCTCAACCTAGAGAGGCAATTCTCATACATACATACGTATTAATTCTAAAACTGTAGAATTTATCTCATTAATGTAGAGATGGGATTGGCAACCAGTGGTGTGTCCACAACAGT
>NC_090730.1:7567752-7572752 GCF_036898095.1 Palaemon carinicauda
CTCTTAGAGTTTCTTTATTTATAGTAGGGGTTTATTGATGTGGTGTTGTAAACAAAATTCAAAGAAGCCTAATTGGAATCTCCCCTATATAATAAATAGCAAGTGTCTGGCTATATATATATATATATATATATATATATATATATATATATATATATATATATATATATATATATATAATGATATATATTTATATATTTATTATATTATAAATATATAGTTACATATATATATATTATATATATATATATATATATATATATATATATATATATATATATATATATTTATATATCTATTATAAATATATAGTTACATATATATAAATATATATATATATATATATATATATACATATATATATATCTATTACATAAATATAGTTATATATATATATATATATATATATATATATATATATATATATATATATATATATATATACAGTATATTTTTCCGGTCACGTTGAACTCTTCCCATCCCTCAAAGGGCGGAGAGAGAGAGTAGTCCTACCTGGGGAGGAGGGGTGATTAAGTGAGCGTGTAGGTTATATCTAAATATTTAGCCATCACTTTTGACGGGCAGTGTACACTAGTAGTGGGATAATAAAGACATGCTATAAAGAAACTACTGTGAGAAACCTGAGTCTTCATACGCCCATAAATCTTTTACATAAACAAGAAATTTGACGTAGTAATGTGTCGACAAATTACAAAAATAACAACATAAGTAAGTAGGAGGAAGCTGAAAATGTCAAAACTAAATCAAAATCTCTTAAAAATTAATTTCATCATACAAGCATGACTGCTAATAGATTAATAACAACAGAAAGGTCCTTTAAATATACTTGAACAACAGCAATAACTAGAACGGACACTTGGTAGAGCGCATACCTTCGCCTATATCATGTTGTATAATCACAAGATAGGTAATTGAATTAGGCACATTTCTGGCACTAGTTTCGCACAAATCGGATAAAAAATGGACCACAAAATAGCAGAAATACGTTTTTGACCTTTTCATGACCTTGACCTTTGAACCAATTACTCCTAAAATCTAATAAAATTGTCCTTGGATCATGACCAATTATCCCCAAAAATTTTTATGAGACTTGGTCAATTAGTTTTGAGTTATGCGAATCGCAAACAAACACTTAAACAGTGTGTAACAAACATACAAACAAATAAATAAATACACTAATCAAAACATAACCTTCGCAACGAAATTTGCAAATGTAACAATAACCTCGCTTTGATAAAAAAAAAAAAAAAAAAAATAAGGCAATGTACTGGCACCCGCATATGCGACATCGTGAATTAAACATTAGAGAAGCAATATCCTAGTTGCAGGTCACATTGCATTTAGAGAAAGAGATACACTTGGCTGAACTAAAGTGCAACCAAGGAAATATACCAAAACAGTTATGAGTGGAAAACGCGAAATTGCTAGTACACAAGGAAATGACAACTAATGACATTCATAATCCATACAGAGAGAGAGAGAGAGAGAGAGAGAGAGAGAGAGAGAGAGAGAGAGAGAGAGAGAGGTCTTAGTTTTTCGTATAATATTGGGGTACTTAACTGAAAAACAATGATAATAAACGCGAGAGAGAGAGAGAGAGAGAGAGAGAGAGAGAGAGAGAGAGAGAGAGAGAGAGAGAGGGTTCTTAGTTTTTCGTATATTGTGGTACTCAACTGAAAAACAATGATAATAAACGCGAGAGAGAGAGAGAGAGAGAGAGAGAGAGAGAGAGAGAGAGAGAGAGAGAGAGAGAGAGAGAGAGAGAGAGAGGTGTCTTAGTTTTTCGTATAATATTGTGGTACTCAACTGAAAAACAATGATAATAAACGCATGAGAGAGAGAGAGAGAGAGAGAGAGAGAGAGGAGAGAGAGAGAGAGAGAGAGAGAGCGTTAAGTTTGCCGTATAATAATGGGGAAGTCAACAGAAAAACTATGATAATAAATGCATTAGAGAGAGAGAGAGAGAGAGAGAGAGAGAGAGAGAGAGAGAGAGAGAGAGAGAGAGAGAATCAGATTCTTCCATCCGAAAACACTTGAATTGTATGTAAACAAACGGCCCAGAGTAACGCACTGATTATACTACACAGAGACTCAGTCTCTCAAGATGAGGATCTCTCTCTCTCTCCCTTTCATTCTAGGCAAACACAAGAGTACACAGCATATCAATGTACTTCATAAAGGTGCCTCACTATTAAACAGCAGAGGGTTCTTATGTAACGAACGTATATAAGAAATAACTCTATGCACGCATATGGAGTTGCATGTACACACAAAAGCTTATATACATTTTACACAATTATACGAGTGTATATATATATATATATATATATATATATATATATATATATATATATATATATATATATATTATGTGTGTGTGTGTGTGTGTGTGTGTGTATGTATACAGTATAAGTATTTAGTGGTTAGTCTATTGTTTTAAATACATGTGTATGTATTTAATAAACTGTATATAAAATAATCAGAAGTATATATATATATATATATATATATATATATATATATAAATATATATAAATATATATAAATATATATATATATATATATTATATATACATACATACATGTTCAATGTATGTTCGTGCATATACAAAATAAAGAAAGGCAAACATCTTGAACTAGCCCATCCGAATAGACAGCGTGAGAGAGAGAGAGAGAGAGAGAGAGAGAGAGAGAGAGAGAGAGAGAGAGAGAGAGAGAGAGAGACTTATATCTATAGCTCCTTCCTTTTCAAAGCTTACCCCCAACATAAACCCTAATAAAATGGAACGGGCGGTAAATTCTAAGACTCAGAGAAAGGAAAACACGAAAAAAAAAACTTAATCCAAGGCGAGGACGAATGGGATTAGGAAAAAAAATTTAGTCTTACGAGGTCACTGCCTGGGATTCAACTCAATCACACACACACACACACACACACACACACACACACACACACAATAAAAGTACTAAAGAGTGCAGACCTCCGCTAAAGCAGATTATTTCTCGAAACCATCTTGCCTTTCCAAGGATCAATTTAGACCGTAAGAGTACTTGAAGTCTGTGTGATAACCAAGTGTGAACTTGGAGTTAAGGTTAGGGTAAATTTGGTCGACCTTTCGCTCGCATTAACCTTGACCTTTAACCAAAGATTTTAAAAATTTAATCATTTCCTCGTCTCAATATAAAAATTAATCCCTCCTCCCAACTTCCTTAGCAGAGGTATTTGAAACTACATTCATAGTCTGGGATGAACTCAGAAAAATAAAAACACACACACACATAACACTACATTTAAGGTCATAGTCTGGGATGAATTCAGAATAATCCTTCTCTCTCCTACGGACCAAAATTTTATTAATTAAAATGGCGTAAAAATAAAACCATCTAATTATGCCATAGCCTAGGATCCCACAATATCTCTCTCTCTCTCTCTCTCTCTCTCTCTCTCTCTCTCTCTCTCTCTCTCTCTCTCTCTCTCTCTCTCTAACAAAACTATATAGTTATAACCTAGGATGACCTAAGAGAATTCCAGTCTCTCACTAGCCAAAATTAAATGATCCATTAAATCAGCGAAAAGGCATAAAACCATTCAATGAATTCATAGCCTTAGTTTCACCAAAGAAGACAGCGCCTCTCTCTCTCTCTTTCTCTCTCTCTCTCTCTCATTAAAGCAGCCTTGTGATTAGACTGTCACACCTGCACGTCAGAAATCGAACAGTTGAACAAAGGAATGAATTAAACTGGAATTGGAATGGAAGCTCTACCTCCGTGCAAAAGAGACCGACAGGATACACTATCCCATATGTTTAGGTAAATTCTTAGATTTTCTCTTTCGCTCCATCACCGTGCTCCGGAATCTCTTTCCTTCTGTTTTCCCGTCATTCTATACTCGAACCTCAAGGGAGTTTTGATACTCCATCACCGTGTTCCGGAATCTCTCTTTTCTTCTGTTTTCCGGTCATTCTATACTCCAACTTCTTTAAAGGGAGTTTTGATGCTCCACCACCTTGCTCCGGAATCTCTCTTTCCTTCTGTTTTCCCGTCATTCTATACTCGAACCTCTATTTTAGGGGAGTTTTGATGCTCCATCGCCTTGCTCAGGAATCTCTCTTTCCTTCTGTTTTCGCGTCATTCTATACTCGAACCTCTATTTAAGGGGAGTTTTAATGCTCCATCGCCTTGCTCCGGAATCTCTCTTTCCTTCTGTTTTCGCGTCATTCTATACTCGAACCTCTATTTTAGGGGAGTTTTGATGCTCCATCGCCTTGCTCCGGAATCTCTCTTTCCTTCTGTTTTCCCGTCATTCTATACTCGAACCTCTATTTTAGGGGAGTTTTGATGCTCCATCGCCTTGCTCCGGAATCTCTCTTTCCTTCTGTTTTCCCGTCATTCTATACTCGAACCTCTATTTTAGGGGAGTTTTGATGCTCCACCACCTTGCTCCGGAATCTCTCTTTCCTTCTGTTTTCCCGTCATTCTATACTCGAACCTCTTTTTAGGGGAGTTTTGATGCTCCACCACCTTGCTCCGGAATCTCTCTTTCCTTCTGTTTTCCCGTCATTCTATACTCGAACCTCTATTTTAGGGGAGTTTTGATGCTCCACCACCTTGCTCCGGAATCTCTCTTTCCTTCTGTTTTCCCGTCATTCTATACTCGAACCTCTATTTTAGGGGAGTTTTGATGCTCCACCACCTTGCTCCGGAATCTCTCTTTCCTTCTGTTTTCCCGTCATTCTATACTCGAACCTCTATTTTAGGGGAGTTTTGATGCTCCACCACCTTGCTCCGGAATCTCTCTTTCCTTCTGTTTTCCCGTCATTCTATACTCGAACCTCTATTTTAGGGGAGTTTTGATGCTCCACCACCTTGCTCCGGAATCTCTCATTCCTTCTGTTTTCCCGTCATTCTATACTCGAACCTCTTTTTAGGGGAGTTTTGATGCTCCACCACCTTGCTCCGGAATCTCTCATTCCTTCTGT
>NC_090730.1:7577752-7585252 GCF_036898095.1 Palaemon carinicauda
ATGATTATTCTTTTTATTTTTTTATTGTAAATCTCTCTTTCTCTAACACTAGTCAATATTCTTTTATTTATTTTCGTGCAGGTTCCTTTGTCTTCTCTTCCTTCAATAAGTTCCGTGTTCTTCATCCCCCTCTTTCCCTCTACATCATTCCTTTCTCTTCTCCCTTAATTCTTCATTCAAATTATCCCACTCACCCCCTTCCATTCCATTCACATCAATCCATTCAGATCTTTCTGGTATTCTCTTTCAATTCCACCTTTCATAATGTCTCCTCCGAAATTCAATTTCCTTCAACGTCACGAAATTTCCATAGCTCCTCCTCCTCCTCCTCTTCCTCCCCCCCCCCCCTCCTCCTCTTCCTCCCCCTCCCCTCCTCCTCTTCCTCCTCCCCACCCTCCTCCTCCTCCTCCTCATTCTGTCACAACCACTACACTACGACGTCACTTGCAATGCAATCAATCAATGATCTTCACTTTCCCTTTCACGATGCCCGCCTTCCTACAACGCAGCGCGAATCTAAAGAAATTACGTCTCATTATTTTGTTCTAGAGATCAAAAATTAAAGGTCGAGAAATAAGCTGCCGCAGCGGAGGTCTGCACTCTACTGAGTGCCCCTCTATTTCAGTTTTTTGTTTAGCATTTTTACAGCGATGTGAAAAATGCTACACAAAACTTTGCACGGAACTAGAGGGGCACTCAGTAGAGCGCAAACCTCCGCCGCGGCAGCTTATTTCTCGACCCTTAACCTTAACCTTGACCTTTTACTTTAACATGTATTAATTGGAGTAGATTTTCATGCATTCAATTATGAACCAAGTTGGAAGTCTCTGTGACAACGAAGTCCAAACTTGTGGCTGATTACGTGAATTGGACATTTTGCTTGACCGTGACCTTGACCTAAAATTTAATCATTTCCAGCTTTTTACATAAGTTAATCCATGCAAGTTTCATTACGATTAAAATTGTGCCAGGAAGCAGTTCACAGACAAACACACACACACAAATTACGAAAACACAAACAGGGGCGAAAACATAATCTCCTTTCAACTTCGTTGGCGGAGGTAGCAAACACGAATGAACTCCTCACTTACTAAAGAAAAAGAAGAAGAAGAAGAAGGAGAAGAAGAAGAAGAAGAAGAAGAAGAAGAAGAAGAAGAAGAAGAAGAAGAAGAAGAAGAAGAAGAAACGATAGTTACCGAACATCCACTTCAGTTCTCTCTCATCAGAAATTCAATAAATTCAATGTATAACGCCTACTCGAACAATATACCTCTTTCATTATACATTTCTAAATGGCCTTTCAATAATTTGATAAGTGGAACTGATAACTAAATCGGATTTTCTTTTGTTTCCTTAATTAATAAAATACCTTATTCAAATTGCGTATCTATACGAAATTTTCGTGCCTTTATATATATATATATATATATATATATATATATATATATATATATATATATATATATATATATATATATATATATATATATAAATATATATATATATATAAATATACATATATGTATATATATTATATATATATATATATACATACACACACACACACACATATATATATATATATATATATATATATATATATATATATATATATATATATATATATATATATATATATATATATATATATATATATACGCATACACATACACACATACTGTACATACAAAAATAATTTGTATAATATTACTTTTCTGATCGCCTTATAAAGCCGTTAACGTAACACCCATTACTTCTACATGTTAATAAAAAAAAAAAAAAACTATACAACCTGGAAGAACGACAAAGAACATTTATCATGCGTGATTGCAATCAATTCCCCTCTGCATACCTTGTGATTTAAATATCAAATTAGAACATGTTCTAACCTTGGACTTGTAAAAACCTTTTATATAAACCTTGAGGAAAATTCATAAAGACTTTAAATATATCATATCTTCTTAAATAAGCCCAACTTGAGAACATTTTACAAATACTTTAAATAAATCATATCCTCTTAAATAAACCTTTCTTGGGAAAATTTATAAATACTTTAAATAAATCATACCCTCTTAAATAAACCTTTGAGAAAATTTATAAATACTTTAATACAAATGCTTTAAATAAATCACATCCCCTTAAACCTTTCCTGAAAAAAATCATAAATACTTTAAATAAATCTTTTCCTCTTAAATAAAGTCTAATTGAGAAAAATCATAAATAATCTAAATAAATCCTATCCTCTTAAATAAACCCTACTTGAGAATTTTTTTATTAATGCATTAAATAAATCATATCCTCTTAAACAAACCTTTCTTGAGAAAAATCATAAATACTTTAAATAAATCTATCCTCTTAAACCTTTCTTGGGAAAATCTTACAAATGCTAAAAATAAACCATATCTTCGATAGATTGATAGACTACATAAATAAAAGCATATACAGTGCAAACATTCATTCCACCTGCGCTACAATTTTGCAACCGCAATAATAAACAGTATTTTAACAAAAGATCTCAAGACGCGTTTAAAAAAAAAACCCATATTTCATCTTCAATTAAATGATAAACAATTGCGTAAATAATACAAACTTAGAAGCGACTTTTGTTTGAAATGATGATAGAGCCAAGTCCTATTGAAAGGCCTTCAGAAAATGAATGAGTTCAAGAATTTAATATTGGGAGTCAATGACCTTTTATTTTGTGACGCAGTTGATACGGGCAAAGGATCTTTTAACTGTATTGCAAGTAAATTCAAAAAATAAAGGGGCACTCAGTAGAGAGCATGCCTTCATCACGCCAAGCAGTCTTGCTATTAACACCACTGCTTATTTGTACTTCCATGTATTTTCTTCAAATTCTAATGAATTTGTCCTTGGATCATACCCCACATGTCCACCAAGTTTCGTTAAAATTGGTTCGGTAGTTTTTGAGTAATGTTCACAAACAAATAAATAAACCATCAAAATATTTGCAATTTACTTAACACTGCTATAATTTTCAAAATATTGCTGCGTACTTGTACTTTGATGTACTTTTTCCAAAATGTTAGATTCATCCTCGGGACATACATAACATGATTACTAAGTTTGGTCAAAATCGATACAGTAGTTTTTGTGTAAAGTTGCTCACAAAAAAACTAACAAACAGACGGCGTGAACACATACCCTTGGCAAAATCTTCGATCTTGACGAGAGCAATAGAAAAAACGCATTCGGCCACGTACGTGACTCATTCTTTCTTTTAATATTATTATTATTATTATTATTATTATTATTATTATTATTATTATTATCAGCATCAACATCATCATCATTGCTATTACTAGCTAAGGTACAACCGTAGGGTACTATAAGCCCAAGAGCTCCATCGGGGAAAAAAATAGCCCAGTGAGAAAAGGAAATAAAGTAGATAAACTACAAGAGAAGCAATGAACAATTAAAAAATAATATTTTAAGAACATTAACATAAATCTTTCACATATAAACTATAAAAATTTTAAAATAAACAAGAGTAATAAGATAGAACAGTGTACCCGAATGTACCCTCAAGCAAAAGAACTCGACACCAAGACAGAGGAAGACCATAGTGCACTGGATATGAAAGTCTGCCAGCCATCGATCGTAGAGGAATGTTAAGTCTTTGTTCACACAAAGGTACTTCCTTCCAAGGGTCTCTTGGCATTCTTGAAGGCCAGCGAATACCCTCTTTTTTGAAGCAATCCAAATGATTTATTAATGACACTGCTTCAATGGATATGAAAAACGGATATGCTATGAGAAATTGGGTTTGCAATAAGGAATGGAGTTTGCAATAAGATACTGGGTTTGCAATGAGAAATTGGGCTTACCATAAAAATTATATTTGCAATAAGAAATGGGGTTTGCAATAAGAAATCGAGTTTGCAATAAGAAATGGGATTTACGATAAGAAATTGGGTTTGCAATAAGAAATGAGGTTTGCAATAAGAAATGAGGTTTGCAATAAGAAATGAGGTTTGCAATAAGAAATTTGAAACGCAATAAGAAATGGAGTTTGCAATAAGAAATGGGGCTTGCAATAAGAAATGGCGTTTGAAATACGAAATTAGTATTGCAATAAGGAATGGGATTTACAATAAGGAATGTGGTTTACAACTAGCAAGATTTTTCTTTATCATTTTGCCACTGGCAGAATCTCGTATGAACACTTTACTAAAGTAAGAAATTACGAACGAGTCAATGGATTTACGAGCCTTAGTTTTGAAATATTAAAGACAGCAATGCCTTACTTTAAATAAAACTTGTGCAGGGACTGAATATGTTACAGAGGGAACAGCTACTTCAATATTTCACTTATATATATATATATATATATATATATATATATATATATATATATATATATATATTTGTGTGTGTGTATTAGACATTTCAGTCCTAGTAAGTGTACTGTAGACAGTGTATACACAGTATATTAGGTATTTTAGCACTACTTAGCATTTATGAAAAAATCATATATATATATATATATATATAAATATTATATATATATATATATAATATATATATAATTATATATATATATATATATACTGTATGTATATTCATATTTATATATACTGTATACATAATATATATATAATATATATACTGTATATGTGTGTATACATAATAATAATAATAGTAGTAGTAGTAGTAGTAGTACAAAAATGCGTAGCTAGCTCACAGTGTACCGGTAAAAAGCCCTCATTCTCTATAAACAATATTAATAGTAGTAGTAGTAGGAGTAGTAGCAGAGGTAGGTGTAGTAGTACAAAAATGCGTAGCTAGCTCACATGTACCAGTACAAAAATGCCCTCATTCTCTATAAACAATATTTAGTAGTAGTAGTAGTAGTAGTAGTAGTAGTAGTATTAGTTAGTAGTAGTAAAAACAAAATACGCATCTATCTCACAGTATACCTGTATTTTTTCTTAAACAACAATGCCCTCATTCTCTCTCTCTCCATCTCGTTACCTCTCATTATCACTGGAGCCTATTCACACCCGGTTACATTATTCGTTTCATAAGTAATCTCTCCCCTTCCTTCCCTCACTCTGACAAGATGCATTCTCCTCTTCCTCTTCTTCCTCCTCTTGGACACGAGAGGTGCAAGATGAAAGACTTCCAGTGTTGCATATCAAAAGTGGACAGACAACTCCTCTCACCAAAGAGGCTTGTGAAGAAACTCACTCTTCTTTTTTTTCTCTTTCTCTTGACCCTCCAATCTTCATGAAGTACCTGTTATTCACTATTATGCGTTCAAACAAATAAGGCGTAGACAAACACATGCCTTCCTCTCTCTCTCTCTCTCTCTCTCTCTCTCTATCTCTCTCATCTCTCTCTCTCTCTCTCTCTCTCCTCACTGGACTATTTTTCCTTGTGGGAGCCCTTGGGCTTATAATACCTAGCTTTTCAAACTAGGGTTATAGCTTAGCTTCCGATAAGGATAATATATATATACATATATATACAGTATATATAAATATATATATATATATATATATATATATATATATATATATATATATATATATATATATATATATATATATATATAAAACTATATAACTTTAAAACCATTAAAATTTTCAAATACTTGTAAAAAATACCTCTATCATTTCATCCTTGTTATCAGAAGCTAAGCTATAACCCTAGTTTGAAAAGCCAGGTGTTATAAGCCCAAAGGCTCCCATAAGGAAAAATAGCCCAGTGAGGAACTTGAAAAAAAAAGGAGAGATATAAGATAGAACAGCGTGCCCAAGTGTACCCTCAGGCAAGAGAACTCACTTCCATTGGGTAACAATTCCTCACACAAATATAACAAAACGTTCATTATTAAAAACACACAACGTTTAAAACTATATAAAAAAATCCAATTTTTAAAGGTTTTAAAAAGGTTTTTAAAGGTCGCTCATGAATGGCAGAGGCAAGGGACAGTGACATTGCCATAGCAAGCAGGACAATGCCCAAGAGACTGACCATATATACATATGATCAGCGCCCAAGCCCCCTCTCCACTCAAGCTAGGGAGGGCTAGGCAGTGGCTGCTGATGACTCAACAGATAGACCTATAGGCTCCCACAAACCCCCCAACCTTAGCTCACAAAGATGGTAAGGTTGCAAGCACTAATGGCACTAACGAGTCTGAGCGGGACTCGAACCCACGACTGGCGATCACCAGGCAGAGACGTTACTAATCAGGCCACAGCAACCATTAAATCAGTCATCAGTCTTCAAAAAAAAAAAAAAAAAAAAAAAAAAAAAAAAAAAAAAAAAAATCCAATAACTATTACTGATTTCTCACATCTGCAATTTGCGTACAAACACAACACCACAAAATCACCATCATCTTTAATGTGGCGTATCTCCAACAATGTTTAGATCAAGGATTTAAAAAAAAAAAATATATTTTTCGTAAATATTTTTTTTTTTTTAAATAAACAGACACACAAAACTTTGTATTACTACGTTTCATATTAGGCTTAATCTCGATGAACAAAAGTTACAAGGAGTTACAAGGATTTTGGATGTCTCGAAGACTATATTGTCAATCAGCGGAGACTCCATTTCCTCATTGGTAGAGCGATTTAGTTTAAGCATTTAGAGTTTTTATGATCTTGTCTGAGTTATTCTTAAACTCATTTACCGTGTTACTGTTTACTACATTTGCTGGAAATCTATTCCAAGTATTTCTATTTGAGTGGTGTATCTTTTCAGAAAGAGAGAGAGAGAGAGAGAGAGAGAGAGAGAGAGAGAGAGAGAGAGAGAGAGAGAGAGAGATAAAAACAACACAAAGGCCTTATTTAAAGGCTTTTAAAGGTATTGTTTGGAAAGAGTTAGTTTATTTCAATTGCATAAAACATGTTCGAATAATTTTACTAAATTCTAAATATCTAATAGATATAAAGTTGAACTTCATCTGCAAGGCAGGAATGAACCCCACTGGATATCTGACCAGTTTCAATGATTATCTTTCAAATAATTCTAATAACCATCATTATAATAACATACATGGCGCTTTCCTCTACATAAATGAGAGAGAGAGAGAGAGAGAGAGAGAGAGAGAGAGAGAGAGAGAGAGAGAGAGAGAGAGAGAGAGAGAGAGAGAAAATCGTTACAATATAAAAAAAAGCTTACAAGCAATATAACTCCAAAAGTCGTATCCACAAAAAAACTGAACGGAATTGACCGACATCAGACTTCAAACGTTTAGCAGCGAACGAAGCCGGAAAAATCATCTCCGTTTGAACATATCCTTGAACTCCTTGTGACCACAAAACGACAGCTGCAGCAGTTAGTCCCAAGATGTATACCTGCCAATTAGCCTTGGGGGAGACGTTAACGTACAGTTTGCGGCTGTTGTATGAAATACAGATGAGTCACCGGTTTTCCAGGTGGAGTTAGTCGTGTTTTTTTTAACGCTGTGCTGTATACCTTGGCAAAAGCAGAGAGAGAGAGAGAGAGAGAGAGAGAGAGAGA
>NC_090730.1:7590252-7592752 GCF_036898095.1 Palaemon carinicauda
AAGTAGTTTTTGCGTAATGTTGTTCACAAGTAATAATTAAACTAACAATATATTTGTCATTTACTTAACATTGCGATTATTTTCATAGTACTGCTGCGTACTTGTGCTTTGATGTACTTTATCCAAAATGTTACAGTTTCATTATTGGTTCACACCCAGTATGACAGTCAAGTTTGGTCAAAATCGCTACATTAGTTTTTGTGTAAAGCTGTTAATAAACAAATAAATAAATGACGGCAGGGGCGAATACATACCCTTCGAAAAACTGGACTATAAATGCCCTCTGAGAGTGCAGTTTGCCTTAGGGTTAATTCAGTCGACCTTTTACTCGACCCTGACCTTGACCTTTGGCCTAAGGCTTTCAAATTTTAATTACTTTAACGACTCAACGTCTGAAAGTTTCATTACCCTAAGAGTAAAATTGTGGCCAGGAAGTTGTTCACAAGCAAACGAACAGACAAACAGGGACAAAAACATAACGCCCTACCAACTTCGTTGGCATGGGTGAATAACATTCCTCTACATAGCAACAATATCAATGCCCTTCCTCTCTCCACACACACACACACAAACAGAAAATCTCAACAACAACTATAGTCCATTTCTTTTAGCGAATCATATTTGCACCGACTCGCAGCGGTGCCCTTTTAGCTCGGAAAAGTTTCCTGATCGCTGATTGGTTGGACAAGATAATTCTAACCAATCAGCGATCAGGAAAATTTTCCGTGCTAAAAGGGCACCGTTGCGAGTCGGTGCAAATATGACTCGCTAAAAGAAATGGACTATAATACCTCTCCACAAATAAAATGTCAAAACGGCACAGAAATAATACAGTCCGACACAAATACACCCAAAAAAATCCTATTTCCTCCCACTCGATCGGTCTTTGATCCAAGATGAATCAATCATTCCTTTCATGGGGATGATCATAAGTTAACAGCAATACTGAAAGAAACGATGCCTGGGAAATCACATCTTTTATAACGAATTGCAAGAATTTTCATCATCATCATCTCCTCCTCCTACTATTGACGCAAAGGGCCTCAGATTTCGCCAGTCGTCTCTATCTTGAGCTTTTAATTCAATACTTCACCATTCATCATCTGCTACTTCGGGCTTCATAGCCCTCGGCCATGTAGCCCTGGGTCTTCCAAAGCTTCTAGTGCCTTGTGGAGTTTTCATCATCATCATCATCATCTCCTCCTACTCCTATTGACGCAAAGGGCCTCAGATTTCACCTGTCGTCTCTATCTTGAGCTTTTAATTTAATACTTCACCATTCACCATCTGCTATTTCAGGCTTAATAGCCCTCAGGCATGTAGACCTGGGTCTTACAAAGCTTCTAGTGCCTTGTGGAGCCCAGTTGAAAGTCATAAATTATCAGATTATGATTAAAGTCCGAACTTTTATCAATATCCTACAACCTATAAACTGAAAAGTTCTATTTATATATAAATGCTTAACAAAAATGTCAATTCCCTAACATCAAAGTTCATTATAAGAAATGTGTAGAGTAAATAGCAAACATTTAACTGCTTGCAAATAAATAACATCAGATGGAACATGGCAATCTAACAACAGCAATACATTAATTTAATCAAAATGTAAAAATTTAACAAAATTTAGAGAAATCCAAATATTCCAATTTTTCTTAGGTTTGACATAATACGTTAATGAGTTTATGGCCGGGACATCACCAATGAAATAAAACTTATTCGTAAATAAAAGTTCAAACAAATTATCTCGTCTACTGTTGTAATATGACGATAACCCATTAGCAAAGTCTTTGCAAATAAGCTGACCCAGAAATAATGTTAATTATTTAAAGGTTTAAAGGCCGCTCATGAATGGCACAAGAAAGGGACAGAGACATTGTCTCAGAAAGCAGGACAATAGCCTAGAGCCTGACCATATATATATATATATATATATATATATATATATATATATATATATATATATATATATATATATATATATATACATACATAAATATATATATATATATATATATATATATATATATATATATATATATATATATATATTTAATATATATATAATAAATATATATATATATATATATATATATATATATATATATATATATATATATATATACACACACACATACACAGCGCCCAAGCTAAGGCCAGGGAGTGCCAGGCAATGGCACCTGATGACTAAGCAATTAGACCTCTAGGCTTCCCCAAATCCCCCTTCCTTAGCTCATAAGGATGATGAGGTTGCAGACACGAAAGGAACTAACAAGCTTGAACGAGATTTAAACCCAAGTCTGGTGAACACCAGGTAGAGACCTTACCCATAGGCCACAAGAAATTAATAATGATAATAATAATAATAATGAATGAATGAAGAATTCGTGGACTCATTCACGTAATATTTAAGGAGGAGGTGGTCATAGTAATAGGCTTTTTTTTTCTTTTTTTTTTTTTTGCTCCACATGAGCAGATTCCCTTGAATTTGAGGGGGTGTGTC
>NC_090730.1:7605047-7632547 GCF_036898095.1 Palaemon carinicauda
CTCGCAGCGGTGCCCTTTTAGCTCGGAAAGGTTTCCCGATCGCTGATTGGTTGGACGAGATAATTCTAACCAATCAGCGATCAGAAATCTTTTCCGAGCTAAAAAGGCACCGCTGCCAGTCGGTGCAAATCTGCGTGGCTAAAAGAAATGGACTATAGTTCATCGTAATCTATTTTCGCCATATGATTAAACCACCAATTAACACAACCTTAAAGATTCTTAGATCCTCTAATTTCTTGCTATTTCAACTATTCTTCCTACCTTAATGAGCACCACTAATCAAACCATTCACCTAAGAACCTTCTATAACATTCTATCTCTCTCGCATCCAGCATCCACATCGTACTTCCATAAAGGAGTTTTGGCTCCACAGAGTCCCACATCCCATCTTGTCCTTCCGTAAACACTACCCCTCTTCTATCCTGCAAACGTTCCATTACCTTTACAGGATCAATATCTCTCTCTCTCTCTCTCTCTCTCTCTCTCTCTCTCTCTCTTAGAATCTTCATGTACCTTTTACCTTTTACACTATTCAATCTCAATAGCATTCCTTTCGTTGAACATCCAAATGGCCTTCGCTTTAAACAGACTCCTCCCCCTCCATCTCCCCTCACTTCCTCTTACCCTCAAGGAAACGGGAAGGAGAAGACTAGCAACAATTTCCCCTCGAATGGCATTCCATCTCTCTCGCACAGACTTCTTCTCTCTCCCTTCTACCCTTGCGGACGTGGTATTAGGCTAATCCAATTGCGAGCCCCCGTTCTCTTTACGTTTCAGAGTCCAATCGAGAAATTTGAAGCCTTTTTTATTTTGTATGGTAAAGGGGTCACTGTGGAAACTTCCTATACAAAAGAAAGTCAAAATTAGAAAATCAGTATTTCAGATTTTTTTTTCAGTGGATTCAATGGACAAAATGGCGCAAGTTTCACAGAGTATGAATTACTCAAAAAGTTTCCTTTATGACAATTTCCAAAATCTTTACTTGAAACTAAATTTACATTCCGTGTTAGGTAGGGGGAAATATAATAAATACACACACACACACACACACACACATATATATATATATATATGTATATATATATATATATATATACATATATATATATATATACACACATATTTAAATATATATATATATATATATATATATTATATATATATGTATTAATAACAACAGAAGATTAACTTATTTCCTTATAAATGTTATAAATGGCGTTTCAGGCTAACAAAAAAGTTCAAAATATCTAAAGATATTCGGCCCTTTAATCATCATACTGTCCCCTACACACTGATTCAGGACAAACACCTTATCTATCGCCTTTTAGAAAATACCTGTTAGTAAAATGTAAAAATGGAATGAAGGAAAATTATTATAATATGCATTTCATTAATACGTTTTTCAAAGATGTGTGTTGCTTTAATAATCCATGTATCTCCTTTCCCTTTAGAGACTTAGCTAATTTCAATGCCGTTCATTTCCCTATAAAAGAAGACGTCAGAGGAAAGATTCTCTCTCTCTCTCTCTCTCTCTCTCTCTCTCTCTCTCTAATTAGATTGAATGTTTTATTTCCCACCGCTCAGAGAGATGTGTCAAAGGACGTCTAGGGCATGTTTACATTTTTTATGAAACAACTTAATTCCTGTAACATTTCCTAACCCTATCCTACTCTCTCTCTCTCTCTCTCTCTCTCTCTCTCTCTAGCTAATTACATTGAAAGATAGCATCCGATTACATCGTCCAATATAAAGACAAAAAAAAAATCTCAAATAAAACCTCATCTCAGGAAAGGTTTCCTCCAAGTGTTTTCGCCTTTATTCGATTCCACCCTCTCTCTCTCTCTCTCTCTCTCTCTCTCTCTCTCTCTCCAGCCTGTTATTCACTTCTGGACGGTTTCTCTTTCGCCAACGTCGAGGGGGGAAGAGGAGGCAACTCGAGGTACTCTTCCAAAGCCAACTTTCCTTCCCCCTCCCCCCTCTCCCTACACACTCCCTCTCTCCCTATCTCTCATTTCCTCCCACAATCCCCCTCCCCCTCCTCCTCCTGCTCTTCTCTCAACTCACTCACCTCTCCTCACTCTCCCAGACTTCTATCCTTAACATCGATTTTACGACCTCACAGCCCCAGTTATGTGCTCGTCTCTCTCTCTCTCTCTCTCTCTCTCTCTCTCTCATTTCACAATCAATGTCCCCAACCAGAGGACCCACAAACAGATGCGAATATCGCACCTTCCCACATTAAGAGCCTTTTCAGGACGATTTCCTCTGGAAATGACAAACGCAGAGCTCCGAGGAAGATAATAATAATAATAGTTTTTCCAAAAATAAGAATATAAATATTATCCTAAATAAGGATATGCTTCCTACGTAGGATTCTCTAGTCATTTGAAGCGAGATACTTGTGATATAACGTAGGACGCTCGTTAGAATGACTAATTGTAAATAAGAAGTTAACAGCTAGAATTCCTTGGCAAGGTTGTTTACAAAGTGTCATTAGTGTAATTCAAATTGAGAGAGAGAGAGAGAGAGAGAGAGAGAGAGAGTTACAAATTCTTATTACTGTATTTCAAATTTACAGAGAGAGAGAGAGAGAGAGAGAGAGAGAGAGATACAAATTCTTATTACTGTATTTCAAATTTACAGAGAGAGAGAGAGAGAGAGAGAGAGAGAGGGGGGGTTACAAATTCTCATTACTGTACTTCAAATTTACAGAGAGAGAGAGAGAGAGAGAGAGAGAGAAACAACTGGATGGACAGATATATAATCGAAGATTGTACTAAATCCACTTCTTATTAAGCAATACAAATACCAACAATTAGCAACACACACTACGGACTGATATATAATCGAAGATTGTAAAAAATCTATCCCATATTTTGCAATACAATCAACAATAACAACATCCATAAACTGACACTTATACAATTTAACGCGAAGCAGGAAGTGGTAAAAACAAAAACACAGAGAGTAATCCATTACATGGTTCATGACATGGCCAGACGTCTGTCGGAGTTTTTGCTCTTGCCTGGGTGGCGCTGAGGTGACACAGGTGGAGTTTCCAGCTTTTCAACTTCTCTGGACTTTTGTGTTGAGAATTTTGGGGGCTAAGGTCAAAGTCGGTGGAAGGATAAAATCGTGGGTAATAATAATGCAACTTTATATTATAATAATAATAATAATAACGAAAGCCCAGTGAATTGATATATATATATATACATATATATATATATATATATATAAATTTTTACCTCATACATGTGATCGAACCCTAGCCCTTCTAATGAAAGGGGCTAGGGTTCAATCCCTAGTATGAGGTAGAATTTTATTTCAATTTGAGCACGATGTTGTGTTGATATTTATCCATATATATATATATATATATATATACACAAATATATATATATATACACACAAATATATATATATATATATATACATACAAACACACACAAGAACAACAACAACAACAACCACAACAAATACAGCCGTTTCTAGTCGACTGCAGGACAAAGGCCTCAGACATATCTTTATTCATGTCTGGGGTTTGGCCAATTTTTATCACCACCCTGGTTACTGCAGATTGGTGATGGTTGGGAACTTTAGTCTGATCACTCACAGGAAACCAACCTGGTATGGGTGGCCTTGACTAGTACAGCTTCGCTGATCATGGTGATACACAAACCCTTTCACTAGTTGAGGTATTCATTCATACTCAGAATCGATATATATATATATATATATATATATACACACAGAAATATACATATATATACACACATGTATATATACATGTATATGTATATATACATATATATGCACAGAAACACATCACGTTGTATGTCAATTCTGTTATCTTGAGAGAAGTTTGGCAATAGAGAAATGCAGAATGATAGAAAATAGAAAAGGAGGAATTAGGGAGAAACAAACGAATTATTCAATTATTATTACAAAAGCGAACTGTTAAAATAATTAATTTTCTTGATTAATATTAAGACCAGTAAAAGGGAAAACTGAGTAAACTAGAGGGGCACTCAGTAGAGGGCAGACCTCCGCCGGGGCAGTTTACTTCTCGACCTTGACCTTTGACCTTAACAAGTATTAATTGGCGTTGATTTTCATACGCTCAAATATGAACCAAGTTTGAAGTCTCTGTGACAACGATGTCCAAATTTATGGCTGATTACGTGAATTGGACATTTTGCTTGACCGTGACCCTGACCTTTGACCTTCACCATCCAAAATCTAACAATTTCCAGCTTTTTACATATCAGTTAATCCCTGCAAGTTTCATTACTCTGCGATTAGAATTGTGGCCAGGAAGCTGTTCACAAACAAACATACACACACAAACAGGGGGTAAAACATAACCACCTTCCAACTTCGCTGGCGGAGGTAATAACAGCAACACCAATGTCGTAAATTATCAAAATACTCGCGCTTTGACATAAGTGTGAAATAAAAACTTAATAAGACCTGCAACATTAACAAAGAAATGAAAATAAATGAAAACTCTCCACGCCCCCACACAGCCGCCTTTGATCTTCGCCTTTGAAATGCACCCAGCAAAGACGTCCTCTTCAGACAAAGGACCCCGCTGGCCTAACTTTCATCCACTTATAAGACAAAGTAAACGGGATATGAATAATCGTCGAGATTAACACCAACATCTTTAGAGTATATTGTACTGTTCAAACTCAAGGTGTGGTTAATTTGAAAGATAATTATAAAAAGGAGCACCTAACTTTTATGGAATCAAAATTTCAGGACATTATAAAAGCAAACAGCTGGGCTAAATAATCTTAATTTCAGGATATTAAAAAAGCAAACAGCTGGGCTAAATAACCAAAATTTCAGGACATTATAAAAGCAAACAGCTGGGCTAAATAATCAAAATTTCAGGACATTATAAAAGCAAACAGCTGGGCTAAATAACCAAAATTTCAGGACATTATAAAAGCAAACAGTTGGGCTAAATAATCTAAATTCAGGACATTATAAAAGCAAACAGCTGGGCTAAATAATCTAAATTTAAGGACATTATAAAAGCAAACAGCTGGGCTAAATAATCAAAATTTCAGGATATAAAAGCAAACAGCTGGGCTAAATAATCAAAATTTCAGGATATAAAAGCAAACAGCTGGGCTAAATAATCAAAATTTCAGGATATTATAAAAGCAAACAGCTGGGCTAAATAATCAAAATTTCAATTATTAAAACTAGCACCTGGGCTCCATAAGGCACTAGAAGAATATGTAATATTCTGAATAACACAATAACCATTAAACCTATTGATTCTACATAGATCGCTTTCATTACAATTATTTTATAGTTACATTAACTGAAGGATATTGGGAGTTGAATGGCAGGACAGGATTAAAAATGAAACTATAAGAGATTACTCAAGTGCCATATGTGGATGAGATCAGGGTGAGGGATAGATGGAGATGGCTTGGGCATGCTCTTCCCACTCCAAGAGAGACTAGTTCACCAAACGTTCAGCTGGGCTCCACAAGGGACTAGAAGAGTTGGAAGACCCACACCTAAATGGCTGAGGACTATAAAGCGTGAAGTACGAGACCATGAATGGAGAGGTATTGAATTAAAAGCTCAAGATAGAGACGACTGGCGAAATCTAACCCGAGACCCTTTGCGTCAATAGGCGTAGGACATGATGATGATAATGAAAAGAATTAATTGGGAAACAATCAAAACAAGAAGTACACCCGTAAGTTTAAAACGATCACAGCTTATCGGAAAGTATTTTTCAATAAAGTTTTAATTAACAACTAAGTAGAAAAGGAATCTTGTGATTGAGTCTTTAATGGGAGACCATTTGAATCAAACAGGATCAAAGGGGAAGTGGAAATGCGTCTAATGAAAAGAAAGTCTTCAACTCTCCCCCTGTTTGAGAGAGAGAGAGAGAGAGAGAGAGAGAGAGAGAATTTTCTTATTGCATTTAAATATAAAAATCATTTACCAAGTGATATAGATTTCATAATGATATCAAAATAGTATCTTCAATCTGTTTCTAACATTGGAAACGTCAATGAATAGATGCACACACACACACACACACACACATATATATATATATATATATATTCACTATCCAATCACAAACCATTTTCACTATCAAAGTATATTCCAATCACAAAATCATTTTCACTTTCATTGATCTTCCTACTGCTACTCTCTTCACAATTGTGGTTATATTAAAAAAATAATGTTATTATCTGTTATAATTATAACATCAATAACACATTCATCCAAGTTCAACTACACTTAATGACTGTCACGTGCTAAATCCTTTGTGTCTATGGTAAGCCATTCTCTTATTCTTCTCGCCACTTTCAATGCAAAGTAAATTTTGACAAAGGACTTTTTCGCACAATAGCGAGTCTTATACACTGCGGACTTGCCTCTTTATGAAAAAAAGTACCGCTTTATATCTCTCTTTTCATATAGGCGACACTTGGGAGGCGCCACCGAGATGAACAAATAAAACAAACAAACAAACAAAAAAAACTGGTAACAGTGGGTTTATACATAGCCTACGCAAATTTAGTAACGAAATGTGCATATCATTATTTCTGTTGTTTTTATCAATATTATTATCACTGCACGCTAAGCTGCAACCAAAGCTGGAAAAGCAGGATGCTAGAAGCCCAAGGGGTACATCAGGGAAAAATAGCCCAGTGAGGAAAGGAAATAAATAAACTACAAGAAAAGCAATGAACAATTAAAATAAAATATTCTTAGAACAGTAACAACATTAAAAAAGATCTTTCATATATAAACTATGAAAACTTCAAGAAAAAAAGCAAGAGGAAGAGAAATAAGACAATAGTGTACCTCAAGCAAGATCATCAGACACTCAAACAGCAAATCTAATAACAACAACATAAAATGAATATTGATATAAAAAGTGGGTAAAATCAATGGAATTAAAATTTATCAGATTTAAAAAAAATAGAGAGAGATTTAGGATATTTATATTATAAAATTGTGTAAACGGATTGTACAGGGAGAGAGAGAGAGAGAGAGAGAGAGAGAGAGATTTGAGTGAGTAAACTGGTATCTCTTGGAAAGGTGAGAGGAAATTAAGAAATCTATATTTTAAGTCTAAACGGATTGTACAGAGAGAGAGAGAGAGAGAGAGAGAGAGAGAGAATATTTGAGTAAGTAAACTGGTATCTCTTTAAAAGGTAAGAGGGAATAAGGACATCTATTTTTTAAGTGTGTAAACGAATTGTAGAGAGAGAGAGAGAGAGAGAGAGAGAGAGAGAGAGACAGCACCCCTAGTAAGGACCAGGCTAATACTGGGTAAAGTTGCACTGACAGCGGAGGTGCGAACGTGAGTAAAAGGCTTAGGGCGTGATATCGGAAACTGGATGACCTGGCTTCTCATAATGAGGGGTCAACTACCACACCGCTTCACAAAATAGTTATTATTATTACTATTATTATCATCATTATCATAAGCCAAGTTACGACCCTAATTGGAAAGGCAGAAGCTATAAGCCCAAGGGTTCCAACAGGGAAAATAGCCCTGTGAGGAAAGGAAACAAGGGAATAAACAAACTATAAGAGAAGTAAAGAACAGTTAAAATAAAATATTTTAAGAACAGTAACAACATTAAAATAGAATTCATAAAAAAAAAAAAAAACAGGAAGAGAAATAAGATAGAATAGCGTGCCCGAGCGTACCTTCAAGCAAGAGAACTTTACTCCGAGACAGTGGAAGACCATGGTACAGAGGTTAACAAAAACAACTAGAAAATCACCCAGAGAGCAGACCTCCGCCACAGCAGCTTATTCATCAACCTATTGCTCTACCTTGACCTTTAACCTAGGACTGTGAAAATTGAATCACTTTCACGTCTCTACATAACAATTAATTCCTAAAAGTTTCATTACTTCGAGTAAAATTATGGCCAGGAAGTTGTTCACAAACAGGGTCAAAAACATAACCTCCACCCAACTTCTTTACCAATACTAAAAAAAAAAAAAAAAAAAAAAAAAAAAAACTCCCAAATAAAATTAATATCTGTAATACCATCATTATCATTTCCAGCATCAAAACAATCATCATTTCCAGCATTAAGACCATCACCATCATTTCCAGCATTAAGATCATCATTATAATTTCCAGTATTAAGACCATCCTTATCATTTCCAGCATCAAGACCATCACTATCATTCCCGGCATTAAGACCATCACTATCATATCCAGCATTAAGACCACCACTATCATATCCAGCATCAAAACAATCACTATAATTTCCAGCATCAAAACAATCATTTTCATTTCCAGCATCAAGATCATCATTATCATTTCCAGCATTAAGACCATCACTATAATTTCCAGCATTAAGACCATCACTATCATTTCCAGCATCAAAACAATCACTATAATTTCCAGCATTAAGACCATCACTATCATTTCCAGCATCAAAACAATCACTATCATTTCTAGCATTATGACCATCATCATCATTTCCAGCATTAAGACCATTCTTATCATTTCCAGCATTCCTGTGGGAACAATCGAAACACGAGCGACTGGAAAAAAACAATGCAAGAATTTCCTCCTGCTGGAATGGTCAGGGCAGCGTTAAACCTTCTTTGGCAACAGGTAGTAGTGTGTAATCTTCATAATACCTCAAAAGTTTCGTTTTGCATGTTTACGAGAATTACGTCAACATTTTATAAGGAAAGGTGGTGTTGAATAATTAAGTAAACTGTCTAGGCTATAAATTACACACACATACACATTATATATACACATACATACACACACACACACACACACACATATATATATATATATGGATAGATATATAGATAGTTACAATATACATACAAATTACGAAACCACACACACACACACACATATATATATATATATACATATATATATATATATATATATACATATATATATATATATATACATACATATATATATATATATATACTAATAACCAATTTCATATTGCACTGTCAAGTAAAAACGATACTAGGAAGAAAACTAGAAAAATTAGACTAACAGAGGGCAAAATAAATGTTTAGATAAAAAACTATATAGGCCTACTTCAATGAAAATAAATTGATACCTATAAATATAAAATACAAATACCCAAAAGAAATGTAATTCGCCAAAGACATGGGCAAAGCAATTGAGAAAACACTGAACAGAAATAAACATTCCAAGAAAACAACAAAACCAAAAATAAAAATGTCAAAAGTATGACCCACTACATACATAAAACCAAAGAAGGCTGAAGAACGCACCAATGAAAATCCAGAAACATGAAAAGACTGCACAGCCTACCAATGAAAATCCAGAAATATGACTCTCTCCAGCCTATCACAGGCGCCTTATTAAGAGAAAGCAGAAACCGATAGCGGTTGTAAATTCGCGAAAGCAATGGCTAGCACACGTAAGTGCTCCATACCGTATCGTATTTCAAAGCCATACCGCCTTTCTTTGGATACTTAATCGGGAAGAGAATCACATGTGCGCGCGCACATACACAATCATATAAGGTAGACTATATATATATATATATATATAATCTGGTCACTTTCATCATATGTATATCTATAACTAAGTGGTACACACACATATATATATATATATACACACACGCACACACACACACATATATATAAATAACTAAAAATCATCATTCTCAGAATTAAATTAATATTTTTAAAAAAACGTATCGTAATAAATAAGCAGATTTCCCAACTGCAAATATTCAATAAAGAATTTGCTTTCCAATTACCTTCCGTTCATATGAAAAAAAAAAAACCTCTCTCATTGAACTGGGATCAAAATGAAAAAGAAGAATTAATTCCAATCATAAATGGATGAAAACTAAAACAATGCAAAAACTTCCTGAGAGAGAGAGAGAGAGAGAGAGAGAGAGAGAGAGAGAGAGAGAGAAAATTCAATGCACAATTCTTTCCCTCTTGACAAAGCGAATAATTATTAAAAGTTGAGTCCAAAAAAAAGTTTCTCATTTAGTTCAATTACCTTTTTTAAAATCTAATATTACTTTTATTTCAATCGTCTCTTTTGTTAATAAATATCGAGAGTTTTCCCCGTGATAAATAAAAGGTAATATTGCCAAAATCCCTCATTTTTCTTATCTTTAATAGTTCCATTTAAGATAAAAATATTGTTAGAAACGACAGTTTTAAAATTTCGTAACAACAGAAACAGCAACAATGTTGATTATGGAAAAAACAATATATCATTCATCATAATCATCTTTTACGCCTATTGACGCAAAGGGCCTCGGTTAGATTTCGCCAGTATTCTCTATCTTGAGCTTTCAATTCATTAGTATAATATAACCAAGGCCAATATAGAGGCCTTGAATATAACAAACACACAATAATAAAAACGAAAAAAAAAAGCAAATGGCTCTTCTTTAAACATTTTCAAAATTCAAACCAAAACTCAATGGTTGTCTAAAATTACTTAAGAAATAATTTGAACGCAATTGAATACGCCAAGTCTAATCATAGAAGTAATTTATAGAAGACTTGCATACGGGACCAGTAAAAAAAATACCGCATATATATTTAGCGAATCAATTTATGGGAGACTAGTGTACATAACCAGTCAAAAAAGAAACTTAAATTTTTAGATAGATATATACAAGAAAGGACCCTCTATCACCTGGTATGACTACTCCTCTCCCCTTACCTGAGGGTCGGGGAGAGCTGAACATCACCGAAAAGAAATTATATATATATATATATATATATACTGTATATATATAAATACACATATACACACACACATATATATATATATATATATGTAAAACATATACATACAATACACACACACACACACACACATATATATATATATATATATATACATACATATATCCAGACACTTTCTCTTTATTATAGGGGATAAGAGCCTTAAAGAAGTACGTGAAACACTTCCAAATCTGAACTAACAGATAACCTTGAACAAAGTACAGTAAATCATCCGGAATAAACATCCCAACAAATAAAATAAAATACATACACAAAATAATAAAGACCTAAACAAAATTACCACCTCTGTCTAGCGGAGACATCTTACAAGAAATATTGATCAGAGGTATAATTCCACAGTTAAACCGAATGACTCAATTGTCACGGTACTGATATTCCCTGAGTCATAATACGAGCCAGGTAACATACAGCCTTCTTTGATACACCTCGCCACCTATCATCAGAAGCGTGCCAGATACGCTAGTAATGGGACAAAGAGAGAGAGAGAGAGAGAGAGAGAGAGAGAGAGAGAGAGTTACAAGAATTCTGGATGTCTCGGAGACTACAATTGCTCTTTGGTGGAGCGATTTACTTTAAGCATTTAGAGAGTTCTTATGATTTTGTATAACTTATAATTGAACTCGTTTACCGAGAGAGAGAGAGAGAGAGAGAGAGAGAGAGAGAGAGAGATATACATGGATTTTGGAATTCTCAGAGACTTTTTAGTCCATCCGTGGAGACTCCATTTTCTCTTTGGTAGAGCCATTTACTTTAAGCATTTAAAGAGTGCTTATGATTTTGTCAAACTTATTCTTGATTAAGAACTTAAGAGCTAGAATCCCTTAGAAAGTTTGTTTACAAATTATAATTACTCTGATTCTAATTGACAGAGAGAGAGAGAGAGAGAGAGAGAGAGAGAGAGAGAACTTAGGATCAATGAGAATGGAATTTATTTTGAATTAATGTAGCTAATGACTAGTAATAATTAATCATAACGAAATATAATCGATTTTATCTGATTATCCTTTTAGTGCAAATTATAAATTTCCTCAAGTATATAATTTTATGGAGGTAAAATGTGCACCTGTGCTCAAATACGCACACCATAAAACTCTTGCTACTTTATTCACAAGTGCACATGGGCTCAAATACACACAGTATAAAATTACTTTATTCAAAAGTGCACTTCTACTAAAATACACACTATAAAACTTACTGCTTAATTCATCAAGTAATTTGATAACCATGTGCAGATTCTCTCGCTTTAATTTATTCATCCCTTCAAAACTTACCCATACTATTACACCCATATACAAATCAGTAATTAATTCTTACTCATACTCTTACACATATAAAAAAATTTCCAGTAATTAATTAATATTCAAAATACATTCGAGAACTTTCACTAATTTCAATACCGACTTAAACGTTCATCTTACTTACTAATTTCTGAAAAATGTGAACAAGATAAAAAACAGGTTTACATTTCCTCTTTGAGACATAACATCTAAGTTGTCATTTTATCCTAACGTTTTTAATGATTTAATATTTTTTTCTTTGGATACTGTTCCCCACTCAAACTACAGCATCTAAAACAGTCACTTTGTTAAACAGAGGCTAATCTTCCTGTACACCTAGCTAACACAGCTATTCTATCTTGTGTGTCTTCCTCTTGTTTTGTTAAAGTTTTTATAGTTTATATAGAAGATATTTATTCTAATGTTGTTACTCTTCTTAATAATTTCATTCTTCTTTGTTTCCTTTCTTCAGTGGGCTATTTTCCCTGCTGGGGCCCCTCGGCTTATAGCATCCTGCTTTTCCAACTAGGGTTGTAGCTTAGCAAGTAATAATAATAATAATCCTCATCATGCAATTTCCTTTTCGAAAGCTACAAAGCCATGTTTACCCCCGGTTTCAAAAATCTATTTTTCTCAGTTTCTGCAAAGGATTTCTTTCGAGCGTTTCCCTTTAATTCCACCCACAGACAATCACCCCCAAATCTAAAAACTACAGCAACAACAGTAACTTTTCTCTTCAACATCTGTTTTGTGTTTGCTTGCTCGACCTCCAAAACCATCAAAAACTGATTTTTTTTTCTGTGTAGTTTTAGTGGTATAACAAAAAAGGAAAAAAAAAAAAAACTCTTACGGGGTGTGAAACATGACAAATTTCAACGACATTTTTATGTTTCATAAACAAATTTTATACGTTTGAATTCTTTCCCCTGCTATTTTGATTTACCCGAATAGATACTATTTTGATCTACCTAAATAGGAACTATTTTGATTTATCTAACTAAAAAGCATTTTGAATTACCTACCTAAAAAGTATTTTGAATTGCCTAACTAAAGAGTATATTGATTTACCTACCTAAAAAGCATTTTGAATTACCTAACTAAAAAGTATTTTGAATTACCTACCTAAAAAGTATTTTGATTTACCTACCTAAAAAGCATTTTGATTTACCTAACTAAAAAGTATTTTGAATTACCTAACTAAAAAGAATTTTGAATTACCTAACTAAAAAGTATTTTGAATTACCTAACTAAAAAGTATTTTGATTTACCAACCTAAAAAGTATTTTGATTTACTTAACTAAAAAGCATTTTGATTTACCTAACTAAAAACTATTTTAATTTACCTAAATAAAAACTATTTTGATTTACCTAAATACCACCCTTTCTATCAGAAGGCAGACAACAATAACATTACTGGGCTATTTTTCCCTCTTGAAGCCATTGGGTTTACAGCATCCTGCTTTTCCTACTAAAGTTGTAGCTTAGCCAATAATAACAATAATAATATTAACAACCCAACGTATATAATTTCCTACCTTTTTTAAATCATCAGCATTTCGGCCACACGACCCACTTTTTTTTTCGGTTGAAATATGTTCCACTGTGTCATAGATTTCCGTTTAAATATGCAAGGCACATTTAGGTCGAGTTTTAGAGAGCTTACTAGGTAGGGCACATACTATACAGCGATTCAAATTTTGTATCCCTCTCCCTTTTTATAAAAAACTACCATTGTTAATATATATATATATATATATGTGTGTGTATATATATAGCTATATATATATATATATGTACATTATATATATTTATATATATATATATATATGTACATATATATGTATATATATAGCTATATATATATATATATATATAGCTATATATATATATATATATAGCTATATATATATATATATATATATAGCTATATATATATATATATATATACACACATACATATATCTGACATATAATACGTATATGAAAAAACCGTATAAGCTACAATAAAAGTAATTCCTGATTTAATTTTCACTTATCGGGAAAGTTGAAATGGATTTCAAACTTCTGTTTCCTTCAAGAAAATCAATAAACCTATATAAATATGATGTTCAAAAACGCATATTCTTCTTAACTTTCTCAAAATAAGATATTAGTCAGTTCAATTATAAGGATTTCAGTTCTCTTTAAAAGGGTATTTGGAGATCATCTTTCCTTCCTAATTAGGATCCCATCCTTCCTTTAATCTCTCCTCGCTCCTCCCATCTTCCCCTTGACCTATGACCTTTTGGGTCATGTCCCAACAAACCACAAAATTGCACGAAAAGCCAGAGTAGTTTAAAATGGCAATGTAAACAATTGTATTGACACTTCCAGCGGGAAAAAAAATTAGATTTGAAGCGTGAAGCTACAGCAAAACCACTGTTCAGATCTACCCATTTCAAGACAAGACAGACCACTACAAAATACAGGAGGTTACCTATGTTGGGAAGCAAGGACATGAGAATAGCCACCTGGAATCTTGTACCGAATTGGAGCTGACGCCCTCTGGAGATACCTAGGCCAACTGAGAAAGAGACGGTGTTCTATTTGAGTGAAGAAAATCCTAAGGAAAGTGTTCTTTTAGAGCGAAGAAATTCCTAAGGAATGTGTCCTATTAGAGAGAGAAATCCTAGCGAATGTGTTCTATTAGAGTGAAAACAAAAATACAAAACCAAAGGCTTTCTATTGCAAGGAAAAATTCTTAACAAAAGTGTTCTAATAGTGAAGAAAATCTTAATGAAGACGTTTTACGGGAGTGAAAAAAATGAAGGTGTCCTACTGGAGTGAAAAAAAAAAATAAAAGTATCCTATTGGAGTGAAAGGAGTAACAAGTGCGTTCTTTTATTGAAAAAATCTAACGAAAATGTTCAATCGTTTGAGTGAAAAAAATAAAAGCGTTCTATTAGAGTGAAAATAAACCTAACAAAGGTGTTCTATTATAGAGTGAAGAAACTCCTAGGCATCCTATCTGTGAAAAAAATACTAAAAACCTTTTTATTAAGTGAAAAAATCCTTGCTTATCATTATGAATTCAGGAGTAATGATAACCAGTATAAATCAGTAGAAGAACACTGACTTGCTCAGTTCCTGGCTACTTAAGGCCCACCTTAGAGCAGTTTTAACATAACATGGAACATCGTACACGACATTCCAACCCACACCCGTCGCATTCTCTGGGCCAAGACTTCCACTAACCCCTTTTTTTATACGTAGACGGTTTTTTTGAGCCCTTGGATATCTCCCTATCTAGGAAGTAGGCCTCTCCCATAGAGGAATGGAGCCCCAGATTACCCCATAACCCTAACTCTTCCAAACTCAATTTCATTTTGATCGTAAAAAACTTTGTTTTGAAACTCGCTAAGTCTCTCTCTCTCTCTCTCTCTCTCTCTCTCTCTCTCTCAGTACAAAACGTTTACACAAGTTTATAATATAAATTTATAAAATTATGCAATTTTAATCTCATGCAAACCATACATACATATATATATATATATATGCCACATAATACCTATAAATATGAGCAAACCGCATACAAAAAAAGTAATCCTTTATTTACTTTCCATCTATCGACGAAATTGAAATGGTTTTCAAACTTCAGTTCCCTACAATTCCTCTATGGGATACATCCTTCACTCATTCAAGATGTCATGGTAAGCAGCTCTTCTAGGAAAAGGACACTCCAAAATCAAACCACTGTTCTCTAGTCTTGGGTAGTGCCATAGCCTCTGTACCATGGCCTTTCACTGTCTTGGATTAGAGTTCTCTTGCTTGAGGGTACACTTGGGCACACTAATCTATCTAATTTCTCTTCCTCTTGTTTTGTTAAAGTATTTATAGTTTATATAGGAAATTATTTTAATGTTGATTGTCCTCAAAATATTTAATTTTTCCTTGTTTCCGTTCCTCACTGGGCTATTTTCCCTGTTAGGGCCCCTGGGCTTACAGCATTTGCTTTTCCAATTAGGGTTGTAGTTTAGCAATTAATAACAATAATAATATGGGATACATCTTTCTTTCATTCAAGAGTAAATAACGTAGCTTTCATTATGGAATAGGGAAGTATATGTCTCCTTAAAGCTTACAATATCAAATATCTACATACGTCCGAACTATGTCCATCCTTATGAACTATCAAGCATATATATATAATGCATATCTACACAGACACTTACAAACACGTATACACACGAGAAATATCCATACACTGTAGTTGAAAAAAGGGTCTTCCTTCCCAATATTTACCTTAGTGTTTTTCGTCTCAAATGGGATCTATTTACAAACTTTCTTTTTAAAAATCTGATATACGCACACATATACTGTACATAAAATACATACATACACACATAATATTTATACAGTACATATATATATATATATATATACACACACATATATATATATATATATATATTGTGAGTGTCTCCGACACATGCGCATATCTAGCCCATATATCTATCATCCAATTTAAAGAGGATCAACCTTTTACATCTTGAATTATCCTGTGTGTGTGTGTGAGAGAGAGAGAGAGAGAGAGAGAGAGAGAGAGAGAGACGCTTTCCTAACAGAAACCTACAGGGGTCTCGTCTATCCCTTCTTTTCCCGGGGGGTGGGGCTAGTGTCTACGATACATTCGTCACAATTATCATATCGGCCGGAATGTATGACCATATACAGTGGAGATCGAATGTATAATGTATTATATACAATCAGATCCTAAAAAAAAAAAAAAAAAAAACTACCAATCACAAAAAAGCATTGAATCATTTACATCCGCAAAGCAACGCAAATTTATGTATTCATAAAACAAACATAGATCAATGGAGCATTACTTTCGTTAAAACAGATCATACAAACTGTGTTTTGCATTAATGTATTGGTAAATTCAAAAACTCAATTTGTATCCAATTCAAATGTTCTCACAACTTTAATACCGGGCCAGTCACAACCACCATTGCCCTACTACTACTACTACTACCACCATTGCTCTACTACTACTACCACCATTGCTCTACTACTACTACTACCACCATTGCTCTACTTCTACTACCACCATTGCTCTACTGCTACTACCACTACTAGCACCCGCCTACCACTGGCATCATTAATAATTCACTTAAAAACATAAATAGCCCCACTCAAAAAGGCTGTTTATTTCCTCAGAATATTTTATCAATCAGTAAACCACTGATAAAGAAAAAATAAATTCAATTAAAATTCAGAAATATAAAAAAGGTGAAAAGCGTCAACATAGAAAAGCCAATATAGCAGTATTTCATTCCAAAAACTATTTTATTTCATTCCAAAAACTATTCACGATATTCTATAACAAATTTCTAAAGCCCAAACGAACAGAAACAAAATCCAAGTGATAATTTTAAATACAATTGGATAGGATCACATATATAACTTCGCGTAAGGTTTGCAAAGCCCTGAAAAAAGTATTTATCTTTAATATAATCAATGGGAAAAAAGCATATAACCTTAATATAGCCACTGAGAAAAAAAATATAAATCCTTAATATAGCCACTGAGAAAAAGTATATATCCTTAATATAGCCACTGAGAAAAAGTATATATCCTTAATATAACCACTGAGAAAAGTATATATCCTTAATATAACCACTGAGAAAAAGTATGTAAGCCTAACCTTAATATAACCACTGGGACAAAGCCTATATCCTTAATATAGCCACTGAGTAAAAGGTATATATCCTTAATATAACCGAGAAAAAAGTATATATCTTTAATATAGCCACTGAGAAAAAAGTATATATCCTTAATATAACCACTGAGAAATATATATCAATTCAATACTATAAGTAGCCTACAAATACGTTTCTTCTATCCAAAAACACACAGTGGATGAACTTAAAGAATTTTCAAAAAATGTTCAAAGTAGGCATCGAACGTACTAGAATTAGTCTGTCTATAATTATATATACGAAGCATCCATAAATATAGGAGCAGAAAAAAACACACTTATAGGAACATAAGGTAAAAAGGTTTGCATCACTGACACACTACGCTATAACGAAGAGGTGTAATGTTGAAGTACGTGGTTGTAGGGAAACGTATATACGCTCCCAAAACAGACTTGATGCAGCATTCACAAAAGTATATTCCTCTTATATTACACGATTTCAATATATATAAATCACATTAATAATCTTAATATGAAACAATGCCGGTATAACACACGTTTAATTATAAAAAAAAAAAAATCGGCACACACCTATTCATTCACACACTACACTTAGATACATCAAATTGATGAATCCATATTGCGTTGGGTTATTTGGCCCCCTTTTCCATAAAACAGAGAGGGCCAATGTAAAACAATGGGGTGGAAAAAAAAAAAAAAAAAAAAATGCCGGTAAACCAGAGCGCGAACACACCCTCTCACTATCACTCCCCGACAGCTACTGAGACCGAGAGAGTGACCGGCGCGGAAGGGACCCCTTGATGACAGCCTAACCAAATGCTCCCGTGCGGTCATACACCCGTACACGCACACACGCATGTACATATTACTGCTGTTCCCCTGGTACACCCGAACAAACACACACACACGACAGAAGGAACCACAGGGACCGCAAAATGAAAAAATAAAAAGGTTGTGGAATAAAACTCTCCGGGGAATTATTCCCATAATCTTGAATGCCCTTTGATGAATATCTTCTCAATTGACCCCGGATTATAATCTCTATCATTTAATATATAATCATTAATAATTACAATAGGCTTAGGGGATGATGATGATGATGATCATTATGATGATGATGATGAATAATTGCAACTAACCGCTGGTAAATTCTGGGCTTAAAGCATATTGCTAAATCAATTAGGGTTGTATCTTAGCTATTAGCAATAATAATAATAATAATAAAATAATAAATAATAATGATAAAAATAATAATAAAATAATAATAAATAATGATAAAAATAGTAATAAAATAATAATAATAATAATAATAATAATAATAATAATAATAATAATAATCTCTCAATAATTATATGAAGATCTAATGGACTTTTAAGAGTATAGAAAAAAACTTGACATAAGGTATGTCATTGTTTTGAAACCTCAATTAACATGTAGAACTCCAGTCTTATCCATAATGCGGACACATAACTCCCTTGCTTAACAGTCAAAATAAAAACCCGTTAAAATAAACAAAGATGGATACATGATAAAAAAAAAACCCACACACACACACACACAATATAATCATCATCTCCTAAGCCTATTTACGCAAAGGGCCTCGGTTAGATTTCGCCAATCGTCTCCATCTTGAGCTTTTAATTCAATACTTCTCCATTCATCATCATCTCACACTTCATTGTCCTTAGCCATGTAGGCCTGGATTTTCCAATTCTTCTAGTGCCTAGTGGAGGTTAGATAAATGTTTGGTGAAATAAACTATGCCTTTTTCCATCTCAAAAACAAATTTGAAGACTTATCTCTTTGGTGAGTGTTATAATAGTGATCTGAAAACTATTAAGCCTGAATACAAATGCTTGCGAATAAATGAAAAGATACAGAGCAAAATATTAACTGGAAAGAAATTATTTTCACACACCAAGGCCCGCCTGAACAGAGACTTGGTGTCTGATGGAGGGCGAAAAATAAATCCCTAAAAGTAAAAGTAAACGTATAACGAACGGTTAGTAAGAGAGAAAATTCACAATACCTAACTGAGACCCTCGTTAGGATAAAAGAAATCTGAGATAGTAATTAGTGAACACTCTGGGATAGAATGACTGGAATAGAACAGTAAAAGGAGAAAAGAAAGTTTTGATTGAAAAAAAGTTTGAAAACCGAAACTACCAAAATTGAACTTTTGAAAGAGGATGGTGAAAAATCAGGGCTTAAAAGTGGCATTTTGAATAGGCATTTAGCAGAGAGGAACAAATTTTAAAATCAAAGTTCAAAAAAGAAACTAATCGAGAAAATTGGAAAACTAAACCTTCAAAAGGAACGTTTAAAAGAAAACCGAGAAAAAAATTACTTTGGAGAAAATTAAAATTAAACCTTCAAAAAGGAACCTTTAGCATAAAAACGAAGGAAAAAATAATGGAAAAAATTGGAAAAATAAACCATCATAAGGAACCTTTAGAATAAGAGAGAGGGGAAAAAAATACTGGAAAAATTGGAAAATTAAATATTACAAAAGGAACCTTTAAAAGAAAACCAAAAAAAAATTACTTAGGAGAAAATTGGAAAACTAAACCTTCAAAAGGAACCTTTATAAAACAAAACTCCGAGGAAAACTAAAAGACTTTAAAAAAAAAGAGAACTAAACCTTCAAAAGGAACCTTTAAAACAAAACCCCGAGGAAAACTAAAAGACTTTCGAGAAAAAAAGGAAAACTAAACTTTCAAAAGGATCCTTTACAACAAATCCCCGAGGAAAACAAAAAAAACTTTCGAGATAAAATGGAAAACTAAACCTTCAAAAGGAACCTTTAAAAACAAAACTCCCAGGAAAACAAAAAGACTTTCGAGAAAAAAATGGAAAACTAAACCTTCAAAAGGATCCTTTAAAAGAAAACCCCGAGGGAAAACCTTTGAAGAAAAACAAATGACTAAACGTCCCTAAAGACATTTTATTCGCTATGAAATGCAGAAAGAAGAGAAAAAGAAAAAAATAGAATAAATAAAAAAAGACAAGAGCACGGAATTCAAGAGCGTGAACTCATAATACTCTTTTCCTCGCTCGCTGCTCTCAGCAAAACCCAAGCGAACTTCTTAAATGGCGTTGCAACTGAGGGGGTCACTGGATAAGGAGGGCAAGGGAAGACCCAGCGCGATGTCAAAGCTTTTCAAAAGGGTCACTGAATCAAAGAGGGACAGTGAAATACGACATAGTAAATGCCCTAGAGATTTAACACATATACATAAGATCAGCGTCAAAGATACTCTTCAGTTCATCAAACTAAGACCAGGGAGGACCAGGCAATTGCTGCTGATGACCCAGCAAGTAGACCTAAATGTCCCCCCCCCAAAAAAAAAAAAAAAAAAAAACACACACACACACCTCATCCCTAGCTCAAAGGGATGGTGAGGTTTTGGAGATTACAAGAAAGAGCTTGAGAAGGTCTCGAACTCCCGTCTAACAGAATGCCAGACAGGGACGTTTCAAATAGGCTACCACAGACTATGATATTCAACACATCAACATATTTTGCGATCGAATATCTCCATTAAGCAACATATGTAACCAACAGACAATCAGATGAGGCGTTTACCAAAAATATACGGCGAGGAATATTATATAAAAAAAAAAGATTATGGACGAGTGTTATCAAAGATTGATAAGTCGTGAGGCAAAAAAGGTGCATAATTACCATGAAACTCAAAATTTCATACAAAATGATCAGGATAGATCATAGCACAGTCACTAAATAGACGAGCCCAGGCATAAAGCTTGACTCGCATCAGAGGAAAGTAATGTTACTATGAATCTCAATTCTTACTGGTTTAAATTAGAATTCATAAAAGCAAAAATTCAATAAGAATACCAATATTTCATGCAAGTATATACACAAACACATTTACATATACTTAGCATACTTTATCACTATGTATTAGACCTCTTGAAAATGTTTTGAAAATGTATTGGGTAATTGCAGTCTAAGATGTATTTCTTGCTTTATAAACATTTCTTCCCCATATCTATACTTGCGCAAATAGACACGTACCTCTCTCTCTCTCTCTCTCTCTCTCTCTCTCTCTCTCTCATATAGGCATATAATCACATACACTATATATATATATATATATATATAAAATATATATATATATATATATATATATTTACATGTGTGTGCGTGTGTGTGTTTGTACATGTGCAACTTCTAACATATTATAATATCATAAAATCATGGGGAAATCTCTGCTCGAGAGTGCATTATCAAAGATAACATACCAAAGATAACTGGTTAGATGGTGATTCTGATCCGTAAAGACCAAATTTATTTATAGAACCAGAGCAATGAGGACCAGGTACCGATATTCTTTATAAAACTTATAATTATATTTCAGGTTGTTGAATTAAATTTGTGTGATTTCGCCTGGGGCTCTGATCCCGAGGTCGTTAAGAGAATCCAGACATTAATGTATCAAAAATATATATGGCTTATTTGAATATAAATATATATATATACATGTGTGTGTGTGTGTTTGTACATGTGCAACTTCTAACATATTATAATATCATAAAATCATCTTATCCAACATAAGAAGACAGGGGGACCAACGCATCATAAGACCAAACAAGGAAGATAAAAACCAAGAGTTAAAATTGTGCTCAAGCAAAAAGTTCTATTACTCCAGGTGTACAATGACAGGTGCCAGGATTTTTTCAACTATACTTTTTTTTTTCTTTTTTTTTTTTTTAGGAGGGATTTTGGCTACACAAAAGTTTTATGCACCTGTATTAACAGAAGGCTACTCGTCCAAAAACTTTATATAATGTGACAGCTTAGCTTATGTGAAAGATGGTCTAATAAATTTAATATTTTTGGCACTGTAAGCCGTAGAAGGGAAACTGGGTTATCAATCACTTGCAATAAATTTAAAGATCTCATCTGAAACAATCCCAATCTTGGAAGCAAAGATAAGTTAGTGAATAATGAAATAGAATATATATATATATATATATATATATAAGTCCATGAATGGGGATACTTTAACGAGATGAAAGGGTTTATATAACGCCATGATAAGCAAAGTTGTACTAGTCAGGGAAACCCATACTAGGTTGGTTTGCTGTGAGCGTTAGGCAAAAGTCTAACAACATTAGCAACCGGGAGTGGCCAGCGTGAATATGAAAACTGGCGAAACATCAGCTATGAATAAAGACATGTGTGAAATCCAAGCCCTGTAGTAGGATGGAAACGGCTGCATTTGTTACGATTGATATATATATATATATATATATATACGCAGACACACACACACACTACAATTATCACACAATTACCAGGTCTACACAAACATTAAAAAAATGGAAAACAAACCGAGCGATGAAGCAGATATATATATATATATATATATACGCACACACACACACACACACACACACTACCATTATCACACAATTACCAGGTCTACACAAACATTAAAAAAATGGAAAACAAACCGAGCGATGAAGCAAACCAATTAAACTTACCTGTAAAATCAAATAACTTTAGGATAAGAAATGAAATCAAATCAACTCTTAAGAACTGAATAAAGTAGCGAGAAATCAACTGATAGACGGGACCGATTAAAAGCAATTTTCTAATTATAAACCCCGATAATTATTTCCGGTAAGGTGGGAGGGAGATATGGGGGGGAGGGGGGGGAGGGGGAGAGGGAGGGGGGGAAAGGCAGGTGGATGGGAAATGTGAGATGA
Organism: Palaemon carinicauda; assembly: GCF_036898095.1. Lineage (NCBI taxonomy): Eukaryota > Metazoa > Arthropoda > Malacostraca > Decapoda > Palaemonidae > Palaemon > Palaemon carinicauda. The sequence continues at coordinate 7,628,568 of NC_090730.1, forward strand.
TGTAATCTCTGTAGCATTTCTTAAGGAAATGTCATTATGAAAAGAGTTTCAGGTAATGTACAAAGTATTTATTATTACCTCCTGCCTATATAAAAACAAATTACCTTAAATTTCCATGTTTTAGCGTAATAACCTTAAAATCTTGAATATGCAGATGCAGTTACAAAATGAGATCTTATACAAAATGTAATTTCAAAATTACTTCATCGTTACATAGACGATCATCGTAGATAGGAGGTCAGAGAAGCAAGGCCGGAAATGGTTAATGTATGAACACGACCCGAAATAGCATAAGAATGTTTGCAAGGATATGAGCGAATAGCGTTGAGGGTGTACTATATGTAATCACCCCTATATAAAGGAGGAAGTGTCTGGGGATATACAGTATATATATATATATATATATATGTGTGTGTGTGTGTGTGTGTGTGTGTGTGTAAGAGAAAGCAGAAATGTAGGACTGAAAACTAATATAAGTAAAACTAAAATTATATTCAAAGAAAATAAGATAGACAACAAATAAGAGTTATGGACGAACCTCTAGAGATTGTTAATGACTATACATACGAGTTTAGACGGACAGTGTTCCCAAGGCCACGAGACCGAAATTAAAAGGATAATCATGGGATGGACAGCTTTTGGTAAACAAAATGAAATTATGAAATGTAAAATGCCACTTTCTCTAAAAAGAAAGGTATTTAATCAGATGCTCCTACCAGTATCAACTTACGCATCAGAGACTTACTAAAGCCTCAGAACATAAGTTTGGTACAATTTAAAGAGCTATGGAAAGAATAATGATGGGAATAACACTGAGACAAAAAAAAAGAGCAACATGGATACGAGAGCAAACTAAAGTAGAGGATATTCTAACTACAAGTAAGAAAAAGAAATGGACATGGGCAAGACATATAGGAAAATGACAGATAATAGATGGGCATTAATAACAGAATGGGTCCAAAGAGATTAAAAAAGCAGCAGGGGAAGGAAGAGCAGACGATGGATTGACGAAAACAGACGCAAGTGGAAGGGCATGTCTGAGGCCTTTGTTTTACAGTGGAGTAGTAACGGCTGCTGCTGTCTGCCATGGGCAGCCCTTAAATCCTGCTGCTGATGATGATGATGATGATGATATAAGAGCCCGTAGTTCAAGCATAGGGGGTTTAACAGTCCCCAAACCAAACACAATAAAGAATACGACCTTCCGTTTCCTCCCCCACCATAAGGTTAAATTTCGAGCACATTTTGCTATATATATATTTTTTTTTTTTAAATTGCTCTAACAGGCTTAATTTTTGTCCTAGAGAGGTCAGTTTGGTCTCATTCTTTTGGAAAATCCTGAAGTTTCTCATAAAATTATAAAAAAATATGTAAAAACTTATAATTAACGGTGTTTTGCAAGAACATACCGGTACGTCCTTTGGGGATAAAAAAAAAAAAAAAAACTTGGAACCACGTAGTCCTCAGAGGTAATTTCGTCCTGATTCATTTCTAACGAGGAAAAGGACTCGCTTGATACAGCCAGAACACGGGCATGCGCAAACAAGTTTCCCGAGCTTTGCGTCGTCTGCTGTTGCTTTTCCTGTCTTACTACGACCCCCCCCCCCATCTCTCTCTCTCTCTCTCTCTCCTCTCTCTCTCTCTCTCTCTCTCTCTCTCATATTTATTACGTGGCTCACTATCAAAAGACGTTCTCTTTCCCTTGGATTGTAGACATTTTATTTTTTCATGTTTTCTTTTCATGATTCAAGGGATTAATAAAGGCTTTCTTATAATTGCATTCAGATAAATTGCTTAAAATACATTCAAAATGTAAAATGAAAAAAAATGCAATTTCAATATGTAAAATGAAAAAACAACGTAAATTCAAAATGTAAAATGAAATAAATTAAGTAGATACCACTTAAAAAGAAAGTTCCTCAACTCAAATAGACAGAAACTCCCTCCAGGTCACATCCTGTATTTGCTCAGGACTTCAAAGGATCCTCAGACGCTATGACTATAATGAAATTTTATCCACTCCCGGCCCATACAGTTCCCTATAGATTTACTTCTTTCAAGAGGCGGTTCTGTAACCTGGTACAGCTTCCTCCCTATGTTATTCTGTACCAAGATACAGTTGGATACAAGAATCCCTGTAACCCCTCGTTCTGAAAATATGCATCCAGCCACAACCTTACTGCGCGGCGAGTTACTGTGATTAGTCTCTCAGACACATCTACCTAGTGGCTCGTCACGAAGAAAGGTATGACAGTGAGCACTTCTTTGGAGCGAGATGCAGCAGGGACTTCTGTATCCAACTGTACTAAAGTACAGAATAACAGGGTTAGGGAGCTGTACAGGCTCCAGAACCACCTCCTGTATCCAATAGTACCAAGGTAGAGAATGGCAGCACTACAGGTTACAGAACCACCTCAAGTGTCCAATTGCACCAAGGTACAGAATAATAGTGGAGGGAGCTGTACAGGCTACAGAACAGCCTCCTGTATCAAACCGTACAAAAAAAAAAAAAAAAAAAAACAGAAGAGGAAGCTGTACAGGCTACAGAACCACCTCCAGTATCCAACCGTACCAAGGTACAGAATAACAGTGGAGGGAGCTGTACAGGCTACAGAACAGCCTCCTGTATCAAACCGTACCAAAAAAAAAAAAAAAAAAAAAAAAAAAAAACAGAAGAGGAAGCTGTACAGGCTACAGAACCACCTCCAGTATCCAACCGTACCAAGGTACAGAATAACAGTGGAGGGAGCTGTACAGGCTACAGAACAGCCTCCTGTATCAAACCGTACCAATGTACAAAAAAAAAAGAAAAAAAAAACAGAAGAAAAAAAAAACAGAAGAGGAAGCTGTACAGGCTACAGAACCACCTCCAGTATCCAACCGTACCAAGGTACAGAATAAAAGTGGAGGGAGCTATACAGGCTACAGACCAGCCTCCTGTATCCAATAGTACCAATGTACAGAATAACAGTGTTGGGGAGCTGTGCTGGCTACAGGACCACCTCCTGCGTCCAATTGTACCAAGGTACAGAATAAAAGGGTTGGAGAGCTGCGCCAGGACGAGACGGCCTTGGCTGTACAGGCTACAGAACCACCTCCTGTATACAACTGTACCATGGTACAGAATAAAAGGGTTGGGGAGCTGTGGCAGGACGAGACGGCCTTGGCTGTACAGGCTACAGAACCGCCTCCTGTATCCAACTGTACTAGAATAACAGGGTTAGGGAGCTGTACAGGGTACAGAACCACAAACTGTATCCAACTGTACCTAAGAACCAAAGGAAAACATCCAGTCTATTCTCATTTTTATGACTGCCAAAAAATAATAGAAAGAGGAATAAAATGACCCACTTAAGTATTCTGATACCACACCGCATAACATCCACGAAGGGGAACGCATAAAGCGACTGGGTACAGCGAGCTCCCAGACATTAACTTCCACATAAACCGAAACAATAAAGGAAACACAAACCTCCTTCCTTCCTCCCTCCCTCCCTCCCTTTGGCCCAAAGCAAAAACCAGGGAACAACGCTACGTCTACATAATTCAACAGTGGTAATGGCATCGCGCGATGCTTTCCCATTTCGCATGCTTTTTTATTAGTTTTTCTTCTTCTCCATCACCAATTGTTTTTTTTAATCGATGGGATACCAATATGAGCAAAGCATAGATTAATTAGGTTACTGTACGCAAAGAAGTTAATCCAGTGTTTTTTTTATTGTTTTTATGTGAAGGATCTAATTTAATGCTGTTAGTGTTCTTGAAATATTTTGATTGTTTATTCTTCTCTTGTATTTTATTTATTTCCTTGTTTCCTTTCCGGGCTATTTTTCCTTGTTGGAGCCCTTGGCCTTATAGCTCTTGAATGTTACTTATTTCCTTGTTTCCGTTCCTCATGGGGTTATTTTTTCCTGTTGGAGCCCTTGGACTTGTAGCATCTTGCTTTTCCAACTAGGGTTATAGCCTAGCTTGTGCCAATA
>NC_090730.1:7640346-7647846 GCF_036898095.1 Palaemon carinicauda
CTTTTACTAATATCAATACAGACTTGAACATTCATCTTACTTAATAATTTTTAAAAATGTGAACAAGATAAAAAAACAGATTTACATTTCCTCATTGAGACAACATCTAAGTTGTCGATTTATCCAAACGTTTTTAATAATTTAATATTTTTTTCTTTGGATGCTGTACCCCACCCAAAACAAAGCATCTAAAACAGTCACTTTATTAAACAGAGGCTAATCTTCCTGTACACTTAGCTAACACAGCTATGGTCCCACACTGTCTTTGGTTAAGAGTTCTCTTGCTTGAGGGTACACTCGGGCACACTATTCTATCTTATTTCTCTTCCTCTTGTTTTGTTAAAGTTTTTATAGTTTATATAGAAGATATTTATTCTAATGTTGTTACTCTTCTTAATAATTTAATTCTTCTTTGTTTCCTTTCTTCAGTGGGCTATTTTCCCTGCTGGGGCCCCTGGGCTTATAGCATCCTGCTTTTCCAACTAGGGTTGTAGCTTAGCAAGTAATAATAATAATAATAATAATAATCATGCAATTTCTTTTTCGAAAGCTACAAAGCCATGTTTACCCCCGGTTTCAAAAATCTATTTTTCTCAGTTTCTGCAAAGGATTTCTTTCGAGCGTTTCCCTTTAATTCCACCCACAGACAATCATCCCCAAATCTAAAAACTACAGCAACAACAGTAACTTTTCTCTTCAACATCTGTTTTGTGTTTGCTTGCTCGACCTCCAAAACCTATCAAAAACTGATTTTTTTTTTCTGTGTAGTTTTAGTGGTATAACAAAAAAAAAAAAAAAAAAAAAAAAAAAAAAAAAAAAAAAAAAAAAAAAAAAAAAAAAAAAAAAAAAAACTTACGGGGTGTGAAACATGACAAATTTCAACGACATTTTTATATGTTTCATAAACAAATTTTATACGTTTGAATTCTTTCCCCTGCTATTTTGATTTACCAGAATAGAAACTATTTTGATCTACCTAAATAGGAACTATTTTGATTTATCTAACTAAAAAGCATTTTGAATTACCTACCTAAAAAGTATTTTGAATTGCCTAACTAAAGAGTATATTGATTTACCTACCTAAAAAGCATTTTGAATTACCTAACTAAAAAGCATTTTGAATTACCTACCTAAAAAGTATTTTGATTTACCTACCTAAAAAGTATTTTGAATTACCTAACTAAAAAGTATTTTGATTTACTTAACTAAAAAGCATTTTGATTTACCTACCTAAAAAGTATTTTGATTTACCTAACTAAAAAGCATTTTGAATTACCTAACTAAAAAGTATTTTGAATTACCTAACTAAAAAGTATTTTGATTTACCAACCTAAAAAGTATTTTGATTTACCTACCTAAAAAGTATTTTGAATTGCCTAACTAAAGAGTATATTGATTTACCTACCTAAAAAGCATTTTGAATTACCTAACTAAAAAGTATTTTGAATTACCTACCTAAAAAGTATTTTGATTTACCTACCTAAAAAGTATTTTGAATTGCCTAACTAAAGAGTATATTGATTTACCTACCTAAAAAGCATTTTGAATTACCTAACTAAAAAGTATTTTGAATTACCTACCTAAAAAGTATTTTGATTTACCTACCTAAAAAGTATTTTGATTTACCTAACTAAAAAGCATTTTGAATTACCTAACTAAAAAGTATTTTGAATTACCTAACTAAAAAGTATTTTGATTTACCAACCTAAAAAGTGTTTTGATTTACCAACCTAAAAAGTATTTTGGTTTACTTAACTAAAAAGTATTTTGATTTACTTAACTAAAAAGTATTTTGACTTACCTAATTAAAAAGTATTTTTATTTACCTAACTAAAAAGTATTTTGATTTACCTAACTAAAAAGTATTTTGATTTACCTACATAATAAGTATTTTGATTTACCTACATAATAAGTATTTTGATTTACCTAGATAAAAACTATTTTGATTTACCTAGATAAAAACTATTTTGATTTACCTAAATACCACCCTTTCTATCAGAAGGCAGACAACAATAGCATTACTGGGCTATTTTTCCCTCTTGGAGCCCTTGGGTTTACAGCAACCTGCTTTACCTAATAGGGTTGTAGCTTAGCTAATAATAACAATAATAATATTAACAACCCAACGTATATAATTTCCTACCTTTTTTAAATCATCAGCATTTCGGCCACACGACCCACTTTTTTTTCGGTTGAAATATGTTCCACTGTGTCATAGATTTCCGTTTAAATATGCAAGGCACATTTAGGTCGAGTTTTAGAGAGCTTACTAGGTAGGGCACATACTATACAGCGATTCAAATTTTGTATCCCTCTCCCTTGTTATAAAAAACTACCATTGTTAATATATATATAAATATATATATATATATATATATATATATATATATATATATATATATATATATATATATATATATATATATATACATACACACATACATATTTATATATATAGCTATATATATATATATATATATATATATATATATATATATATATATATATATATATACACATACATACATATATCTGCCATATAATACGTATATGAAAAAACCGTATGGGCTACAATAAAAGTAATTCCTGATTTAATATTCCTTTATAATTAAAATTGAAATGGTTTTCAAACTTCTGTTTCCTCCAACAAAATCAATAAACCTAAATAAATATGATGTTCAAAAACTCATATTCTTCTTAACTTTCTCAAAATGAGATATTAGTCAGTTCAATTATAATTATTTCAGTTCTCTTTAAAATGGTACTTGGAGATCATCTTTCCTTCCTAATTAGGGACCCACCCTTCCTTTAATCTCTCCTCGCTCCTCCCATCTTCCCCTTGACCTATGACCTTTTGGGTCATGTCCCAACAAACCCCAAAATTGCACGAAAAGCCAGAGTAGTTTAAAATGGCAATGTAAACAATTGTATTGACACTTCCAGCGGAAAAAAAAAATAGATTTGAAGCGTGAAGCTACAGCAAAACCACTGTTCAGATCTACCCATTTCAAGACAAGACAGACCACTACAAAATACAGGAGGTTACCTATGTTGGGAAGCAAGGACATGAGAATAGCCACCTGGAATCTTGTACCGAATTGGAGCTGACGCCCTCTGGAGATACACAGGCCGACTGAGAAAGAGACGGTGTTCTATTTGAGTGAAGAAAATCCTAAGGAAAGTGTCTTATTAGGGAGAGAAAACCTGGCGAATGTGTCTTATAGCAAACCTGGCAAATGTGTTCTATTAGATAAAAAACAAAAATACAAAACCAAAGGCTTTCTATTGCAAGGAAAAATTCTTAACAAAAGTGTTCTATTAGTGAAGAAAATCTTAATGAAGACGTTCTACTGGAGTGAAAAAATGAAGGTGTCCTACTGGAGTGAAAAAAAATTAAAGTATCCTATTGGAGTGAAAGGAGTAACAAGTGCGTTCTTTTATTGAAAAAAAATCTAACGAAAATGTTCAATCGTTTGAGTGAAAAAAATCTAACGAAGATGTTCAATCGTTTGAGTGAAAAAAATAAAAGAGTTCTATTAGAGTGAAAATAAACCTAACAAAGGCGTTCTATTAGAGTGAAGAAACTCCTAGGCACTCTATGAAAAAATCCTAAAAACCTTTTTATTAAGTGAAAAAATCCTTGCTTATTATTATGAATTCAAGAGTAATGATAACCAGTATAAATTAGTAGAAGAACACTAACTGGCTACTTAAGGCCCACCTTAGAACAGTTTTAACATAACATGGAACATCGTACAAGACATTCCAACCCACACCCGTCGCATTCTCTGGGCCAAGACTTCCACTAACCCCTTTTTTTATACGTAGACGGTTTTTTGAGCCCTTGGATATCTCCCTATCTAGGAAGTAGGCCTCTCCCATAGAGGAATGGAGCCCTAGATTACCTCATAACCCTAACTCTTCCAAACTCAATTTCATTTTGATCGTAAAAAACTTTGTTTTGAAACTCGCTAAGTCTCTCTCTCTCTCTCTCTCTCTCTCTCTCTCTCTCTCTCTCTCTCTCTCTCTCTCTCTCTCTCAGTACAATACGTTTACACAAGTTTATAATATAAATTTATAAAATTATGCAATTTTAATCTCATGCAAACCATTTATATATTATATATATATATATATATATATATATATATATATATATATATATATATATATATATATATAGGCTATATATATATATATATATATATATATATATATATATATATGTATATATATATATATATATATATATATATATATATATATATGTATATATATATATATATATATATATATATATATATATATGCCACATAATACCTATAAATATGAGCAAACAGCATACAAAAAAAGTAATCCTTTATTTAATTTTCATCTATATATCAACGAAATTGAATTGGTTTTCAAACTTCAGTTTCCTACAATTCCTCTATGGGATACACCCTTCACTCATTCAAGATGCTATGGTAAATATCGCTTCTAGGAGAAGGACACTCCAAAATCAAACCACTGTTCTCTAGTCTTGGGTAGTGCCATAGCCTCTGTACCATGGCCTTTCACTGTTTTGGATTAGAGTTCTCTTGCTTGAGGGTACACTTGGGCACACTATTCTATCTAATTTCTCTTCCTCTTGTTTTGTTAAAGTTTTTAGAGTTTATATAGGAATTTATTTTAATGTCGATTGTCCTCAAAATATTTTTCCTTGTTTCCTTTCCTCACAGGGCTATTTTCCCGGTTGGGGCCCCTGGCCTTACAGCATTTGCTTTTCCAACTAGGGTTGTAGCTTAGCAATTAATAATAATATAGGATACATCTTTCTTTCATTCAAGAGCAAATAACGTAGCTTTCATTAAGGAATAGGGAAGTATATGTCTCCTTAAAGCTTACAATATCAAATATCTACATACTTCCGAACCACGTCCATACTTAAGCTTACAATATCAAATATCTACATACTTCCGAACCACGTCCATACTTTATGAACTATCAAGCATATATATAATGTATATCTACACAGACACTTACAAACACGTATACACACGAGAAATATCCATACACTGTAGTTGAAAAAAGGGTATCCCTTATTTGGTCTTCCTTCCCAATATTTACCTTAGTGTTTTTCGTCTCAAATGGGATCTATTTACAAACTTTCTTTTTAAAAAACTGATATACGCACACATATACTGTACATAAAATACATACATACACATAATATATATATATATATATATATATATATATATATATATATATATATATATATATATATATATTGTGATTGTGTCTCCGGCACATGCGCATATCTAGCCCATATATCTATCATACAATTTAAAGAGGATCAACCTTTTACATCTTGAATTATCCTCTGTGTGTGTGAGAGAGAGAGAGAGAGAGAGAGAGAGAGAGAGAGAGAGAGAGAGAGGGAGAGAGAGAGAAAGAGAGAGTGAGTGACGCTTTCCTAACAAACCTACAGGGGTCTCGTCTATCCCTTCTTTTCCCGGGGGGTGGGGCTAGTGTCTACGATACATTCGTCACAATTATCATATCGGCCGGAATGTATGACCATATACAGTGGAGATCGAATGTATAATGTATTATATACAATCAGATCCTAAAAAAAAAAAAAAACTACCAATCACAAAAAAGCATTGAATCATTTGCATCCGCAAAGCAACGCAAATTTATGTATTCATAAAACAAACATAGATCAATGGAGCATTACTTTTGTTTAAATGCGATCATACAAACAGTGTTTTGAATTAATGTATTGGTAAATTCAAAAACTCAATTTTTATCCAATTCAAATGTTCTCACAACTTTAATACCGAGCCAGTCACAACCACCATTGCCCTACTACTACTACCACCATTGCTCTACTACTACTACCACCACCATTGCTCTACTACTACTACTACCACTACTAGCATCGCGCCTACCACTGGCATCATTAATAATTCACTTGAAAACATAAATAGCCCCACTCAAAAAGGCTGTTTATTTCCTCAGAATATTTTATCAATCAGTAAACCACTGATACAGAAAACAAAGTCAATTAAAATTCAGAAATATAAAAAAGATGAAAAACGTCAACATAGAAATGTCAATATAGCAGTATATTTCATTCCAAAAACTATTCACGATATTCTATGACAAATTTCTAAAGCCCAAGCAAATGAAAACAAAATCAAAGTGATAATTTTAAATACAATTGAATAGGATCACATATATAATTTTGCGTAAGGTTTGCAAAGCCCTGAAAAAAGTATTTATCTTTAATATAACCACTGAGTAAAAAGTATATATCCTTAATATAACCGAGAAAAAAGTATATATCTTTAATATAGCCACTGAGAAAAAAGTATATATCCTTAATATAACCACTGAGAAATATATATCTATTCAACACTTTAAGTAGCCTACCAATATGTTTCTTTTTCTTAAAGCATACAGTGGATGAACTTAAAGAATTAGTTTGTCTATAATCATAAAGCCCTGAAAGAAAAAGTACATATCCTTAATATCACCATTGAGAAATATATATCAATTCAACACTATGAGTAGCCTACAAACACGTTCCTTCTATCCAAAGCACACAGTAGATGAACTTGAAGAATTTTCAAAAAATGTTCAAAGTAGGCATCGAACGTACTAGAATTAGTCTGTCCATAATTATATATACGAAGCATCCATAAATATAGGAGCAGAAAAAAAACACACTTATGGGAACATAAGGTTAAAATATTTGCATCACTGACACACTACGCTATAACGAAGAGGTGTAATGTTGAAGTACATGGTTGTAGGGAAACGTATATACGCTCCCAAAACAGACTTGATGCAGCATTCACAAAGGTATATTCCTCTTATATTACACGATTTCAATATATATAAATCACATTAATAATCTTAATATGAAACAATGCCGGTATAACACACGTTTAATTATAAAAAAAAAAATCGGCACACACCTATTCATTCACACACTACACTTAGATACATCAAATTGATGAATCCATATTGCGTTGGGTTATTTGGCCCCCTTTTCGAGAAAACAGAGAGGGCCAATGTAAAACAATGGGGTGGGAAAAAAAACTAAAAATGCCGGTAAACCAGAGCGCGAACACACCCTCTCACTATCACTCCCCGACAGCTACTGAGACCGAGAGAGTGACCGGCGCGGAAGGGACCCCTTGATGACAGCCTAACCAAATGCTCCCGTGCGGTCATACACCCGTACACGCACACACGCATGTACATATTACTGCTGTTCCCCTGGTACACCCGAACAAACACACACACGACAGAAGGAACCACGGAGACCGCAAAATGAAAAAATAAAAAGGTTGTGGAATAAAACACTCCGGGGAATTATTCCCATAATCTTGAATGCCCTTTGATGAATATCTTCTCAATTGACCCCGGATTATAATCTCTATCATTTAATATATAATCATTAATAATTACAATAGGCTTAGGGGATGATGATGATGATGATCATTA
>NC_090730.1:7655346-7657846 GCF_036898095.1 Palaemon carinicauda
TTGTACCAAGGTAGAGAATGGCAGCACTACAGGTTACAGAACCACCTCAAGTGTCCAATAGCAACAAGGTACAGAATAACAGTGGAGGGAGATGTACAGGCTACAGAACAGCCTCCTGTATCAAACCGTACTAAGGTACAAAAAAAAAAAAAAAAAAAAAAAAAAAAAAAACAGAAGAGGAAGCTGTACAGGCTACAGAACCACCTCCAGTATCCAACCGTACAGAACCACCTCCAGTATCCAACCGTACAGAACCACCTCCAGTATCCAACCGTACAGAACCACCTCCAGTATCCAACCGTACTAAGGTACAGAATAACAGTGGCGGGAGCTGTACAGGCTACAGAACAGCCTCCTGTATCAAACCGTACCAAAAAAAAAAAAAAAAAAAAAAAAAAAAAAAAAAAAAAGAGAGGAAGCTGTACAGGCTACAGAACCACCTCCAGTATCCAACCGTACCAAGGTACAGAATAACAGTGGAGGGAGCTGTACAGGCTACAGACCAGCCTCCTGTATCCATTAGTACCAATGTACAGAATAACAGTGTTAGGGAGCTGTGCTGGCTACAGGACCAACTCCTGCGTCCAATTGTAATAAGGTACAGAATAAAAGGGTTGGGGAGCTGTGCCAGGACGAGACGGCCTTGGCTGTACAGGCTACAGAACCGCCTCCTGTATCCAACTGTACTAGAATAACAGGGTTAGGGAGCTGTACAGGCTACACAACCACAAACTGTATCCAACTGTACCTAAGAACCAAAGGAAAACATCCAGTCTATTCTCATTTTTATGACTGCCAAAAAATAATAGAAAGAGGAATAAAATGACCCACTTAAGTATTCTGATACCACACCGCATAACATCCACGAAGGGGAACGCATAAAGCGACTGGGTACAGCGAGCTCCCAGACATTAACTTCCACATAAACCGAAACAATAAAGGAAACACAAACCTCCTTCCTTCCTCCCTCCCTCCCTTTGGCCCAAAGCAAAAACCAGGGAACAACGCTACGTCTACATAATTCAACAGTGGTAATGGCATCGCGCGATGCTTTCCCATTTCGCATTTTTTTATTAGTTTTTTTTTCTTTTCTCCGTCACGAATTGTTTTCTTTTTCTTAATCGATGGGATACCAATATGAGCAAAGAACTGATTAATTAGACTTCCAGTGTTTTTTTCTATTATTTGTATGTGAAGGATTTAATTTAATGTTGTTACTGTTCTTGTAATATTTAATTTTGATTTTTTATTTTTCTCGTGCATTTTAATCATTTCCTTGTTTCCATTCCTCACTGGGTTATCATTTCCTAAAGGAGCATTTGGACTTGTAGCCTCTTGCTTTTCCAACTATGGTTATAGCTTAGCTTGTAATAATAAAAATAATAATAAATCTGACATTGATAAACAAATCATAGTGTACTATCTAGCTAAGTTATCTTTATTCGTTTTTATTACTTTTCTTTATCACCAAGTTTGTGTTTTTTTCTTAAAATCAATGGAATGCTAATCAGAGCAAAGAATAGAGAATTAGGCTCAAGCAAGCAAAGAAAGGATGAAATACAGAGTGTAATTATAACATTGATAAACACATCACAGGTCATTTTACTGCTAACATACATACACAATCAAAATTCCTCATAATCCAATGAAGTCAATAAATCTTTGCTGTGCTGTTTGGCTACTTACATTCCCTAAGAGGACATTCTTTGGAATTCTATATTTTCTTACGTTTTTCCCAACTCCTATAATAATTCCGTTTAAGAAGCATGGTCATATAATTCTTCGGGGGTAGGGGACAGGCCCCTCTTACTGAAACACTTCTATTCCCTCCCATAACCAATTTTCGAAAGGGATAAATTATTATTCTAGTGATTATATTACCTATCAAATTGGATGGGTTACTCATTGCACTTTTTCACGGTACTTATTCTCAAGTGACTGCAAGCCTATGGGTTCATTAATACTTTCCTTTTTAAAATCGGTCAAATGGAACCTAATGCATTGCTATGGAGCAACGAACATACAAAATTACACTATATTGTATTTTTCTTGCAATTTATGGCAAAGGGATATCAATAGATTTATAAACTTTCTCTCTCTCTCTCTCTCTCTCTCTCTCTCTCTCTCTCTCTCTCTCTCTCTCTCTCTCTCTAACAAAGGCAAATGGAGCCACCGCGAATGGATTAAAAAAATCTTGAGACATCCAAAATCCTTGTAACTCTCTCTCTCTCTCTCTCTCTCTCTCTCTCTCTCTCTCTCTCTCTCTCTCTCTCTCTCACTCGATCTATTCTACTTTGCTTCAATACAAAAACAATTAAGCAACAGACAAGAATATAAACAAGAAAAAGCTCGTCCGTTACCCCTACAAGAAACAAACACTCTGAGAGAGAGAGAGAGAGAGAGAGAGAGAGAGAGAGAGAGAGAGAGAGAGAGAGAGAGAGAGAGAGAATGTCTGAAGTTAGTAGAGCCAAAACGAAACAAATTCCAGTTTATAAAGTAC
>NC_090730.1:7662846-7665346 GCF_036898095.1 Palaemon carinicauda
GTAGTAGTAGTAGTGGAAATAATAATAATAATAATAATAATAATAATAATAATAATAATAATAATAATAATACGGTACCACCTTCCTCCACTTATATAAAGGAGTTTATATTTGCTCTTTAACTGTTATAATAATAATAATAATAATAATAATAATAATAATAATAAGACAATACCACCTTCCTCCACTTATATAAAGGAGTGTATATTTGCCCTTTGACTCGTATCGTCTTTGAAACGAGTTATAACCCTAAAGACCATTTCAACTTCTCCCCTTTAATGTCAAAATGGATTCCATCCTCGAAGTTCCGTCGAGTAGGATTTCGCTCTTGAAGTCAACCGTCCTATTTTTCTTTACAATATTTATTGAGAAACTTGCGTTGAGAAATGCGTCTCTTTACCTCTACTGCTGTAGCATCTACTGTAGACAGAGCTTAAACTTGAGCATGTGGCCATTACCTTAAATGTTGCTGATTTTTACCTTAGATTACCTTAAAACTTTTCAAAATTCCTTAAATTTGAAGCTAGTTATATCGAAATTACCTTAGAAATATCATTAGCTTTAAAAAATTACCTTGAAATCGTGGAAATTATCTCCAAGATAATTACCTTAAAAGTTTAAACCCTGACTATAGATTCTAAACCGTCACTTTTATACAATTTAAACAATCTTAGTACAAACTTGCTAATCTATGTTGAAACGACTAGATAACTCAACTGGTAAAAGGGCTTGTACTAGTAAGGGCTACTCAAACTAGGTTGGTTTACTGTAGAGCAAACGATCACACTAAAGTATCCCACCATCACCAATCAGCAGTTCGCCAGTGTGGTGATGAAAAACTAGCCAAACCCCAGACATGAATTGACATGTCTGAGGCCTTTGTCTTGCAGTGGACTAAAAACAGCAGCATTATTTCAATTTGTGATCCAGAATCTTTGATCCTGATCCTCTCCTTTATGCATTGACCACTTCCACTTGTGAGTCACATTCGTTGATCCTCTCCTATTTATAATACATCACTAACTTAGTAGGTTGCCCAGAGCAGCAACCGCCCGTTGAGATACTACCGCTAGAGAGTTATGGGGTCCTTTGACTGGCCAGACAGTACTACATAGGACCCTTCTCTCTGGTTAAGGTTCATTCCTTTTACCTACACAGACACCGAATAGTCTGGCCTATTCTTTACAGATTCTCCTCTTTTCTCATACACTTGATAACAATGAGATTACCAAACTATTCTTCTTCTCTCAAGGGGTTAACTACTGCACTCAAACTTCAGAGGCTACTTTCCTCTTGGTAAGGGTAGAAGAGACTCTTCAGCTATGGTAAGCAGCTTCTAGGAGGAGGACACTCCAAAATCAAACCATTGTTCTCTAGTTTTGGGTAGAGCCACATTCGTTGATCCTCTCCTATTTATAATACATCACTAACTTAGTAGGTTTCCCAGGGCAGCAACCGCCCGTTGAGATACTACCGCTAGAGAGTTATGGGGTTCTTTGACTGGCCAGACAGTACTACATAGGACCCTTCTCTCTGGTTAAGGTTCATTCCTTTTACCTACACAGACACCGAATAGTCTGGCCTATTCTTTACAGATTCTCCTCTTTTCTCATACACTTGATAACAATGAGATTACCAAACTATTCTTCTTCTCTCAAGGGGTTAACTACTGCACTCAAACTTCAGAGGCTACTTTCCTCTTGGTAAGGGTAGAAGAGACTCTTCAGCTATGGTAAGCAGCTTCTAGGAGGAGGACACTCCAAAATCAAACCATTGTTCTCTAGTTTTGGGTAGTGCCATAGCCTCTGTACCATGGTATTCCACTGTCTTGGGGTAGAGTTCTCATGCTTGAGGGTACACTCGGGCACACAGTTGTATCTAGCTTATCTTCCTCTTGTTTTGTTATAGTTTTTAAAGTTTATATAGGAAATATTCATTTTAATGTTGTTACTATTCTTAAAATATTTTATTTTTCCTTATTTCCTTTCCTCACTGGGCTATTTTCCTTGTTGGAGACCCTGGGCTTATAGCATCCTGCTTCTCCAACTAGGGTTGTAGCTTAGCATTTAATAATAATAATAATAATAATAATAATAATAATAATAATAATAATAATTATAATAATAATAATATGATCCCTAAATATGATCCATGCTCTGACCACTTGAATTTCTCATATCCAACTCTGCCATCCTTCTTCAAGCTATAATTACTAAAATCTCTAAAGGTTACAAAGGTCACTCATGAATGGCAGAGGCAAGGCATAGTGACATTGCCCTATCAAGCTAGACAATACCATAGAGACCGACCACACTACATACGATCAGCGACAAAGCCCCCTCTCCACCCAGCCTAGGACCAAGAAGGGCCAGGCAATGGCTGCTGATGAATCAGCAGATAGACCTATAGGCTCCCCCAAACGCCCCATCCTTAGCTCACAAGGATGTTGATGTTGCAGCGACCAAAGAAACTAACGAGTTTGAGCGGGACTCGAACCCCA
>NC_090730.1:7670346-7672846 GCF_036898095.1 Palaemon carinicauda
GCTGGTGTATTAAAGTAAGCACTAATGCCATAGCTGGTGTATTAAAGTAAGCACTAATGGCATAGCTGGTGTATTTAAGTAACTTCCAATGACATAGCTAGTGTATTAAAGTAAATGATAACGGCAATCTTTGTTTATTACAGTAACTGATAACGGTAAACTTCGTGAATTAAAGTAACTTTAATGACATAACTGGTATAGTTTAACCAACTATTAAGAACAAACTTTCTTTGTTGAAGTAACTCGCAACAACATGTATTTTAAGTAATTACTTTGTATTTTAAGTAATTACTTGTGTATTAAAGTAACTGACAACGGCAAACTTTGTGCATTAACGTAACTGACAACGGCAAAATTTGTGTATTAACGTAACTGACAACGGCAAACTTTGTGCATTAACGTAACTGACAACGGCAAACTTTGTGCATTAACGTAACTGACAACGGCAAACTTTGTGCATTAACGTAACTGACAACGGCAAAATTTGTGTATTAACGTAACTGACAACGGCAAACTTTGTGCATTAACGTAACTGACAACAGCAATCTTTGCGTATCAACGTAACTGACAACGGCAAACTCTGTGCATTAACGTAACTGACAACAGCAATCTTTGCGTATCAACGTAACTGACACCGACAAACTCTGTGCATTAACGTATCTGACAACAGCAATCTTTGCGTATCAACGTAACTGACAACGGCAAACTCTGTGCATTAACGTAACTGACAACAGCAATCTTTGCGTATCAACGTAACTGACAACGACAAACTCTGTGCATTAACTTAACTGACAACAGCAATCTTTGCGTATCAAAGTAACTGACAACGGCAAATATTGTGTATTAAAGTAACTACCCGTGACATAACTGGTATATTTCAGTAACTGCTAACGACAAACTTTGTATACTAAAGTAACTACAAATGACATAACGTGTCTCAAAATAACTGACAATCAATGTAGTGCATTTAAGTGCAATAAGAACTCACCAGTGTAAAATCGAACAAAAAGTCACCAATGTATCATCGAAAAATAAATAAATAAATAAATAAACGTTGAGATACATAAAATAAATTTTTTGAATAAGACAGACAAACGTATAATATGGAGAGGGAAATATCAAAACAATTTCGCTACTCCATCATGCATAGGTGAGCGTGCATGTGCACATGGAAGCTTAAAATCTGCAGATTAATTCAATTATAAGTTAGGGAAATGCAGATTTTGCATTGAGAGCGCGAACGCATGTGAGAGAGAGAGAGAGAGAGAGAGAGAGAGAGAGAGAGAGAGAGAGAGAGAGAGAGAGAAAGAGAGAGAGAGAGAGATATTCATTGGGAGCTGCATCTTTAACCTAACCATGAAGATTAATCTATGGTCAATGTCAACACCTCATTAGAGAGAGAGAGAGAGAGAGAGAGAGAGAGAGAGAGAGAGAGAGAGAGAGAGAGAGAGAGAGATCATTGGGAGCTGTACCTTGATCATAAACGTGAAGATACATCTATAGTCTCTCTCTCTCCCTCCCTCCCTCTCTCTCTCTCTCTCTCTCTCTCTCTCTCTCTCTCTCTCTCTCTCTCTCTCTCTCTCTCAACGAGGAGTTAATATTGACCATAGGGCCTCATCATGACTCACTGTCCCCTCTTTTTTTCCAGCATTATTTCATTCCAGCACCAGACTCCAGGAGTTCATCTCTCCATCGTCTCCAAAGTCTACAAAAAAAGCATCTTCTCCAGTTCGCTTTAGAGTTCATTAATAAATTTAGTAATCTACGCTGATTATCACAGCGTTTTAAAGGTTTAAAGGCCACTCATGAATGGCAGGGGCAAGGGACAGTGACAATGCCCTAGCTAGGGCCTAGAGAACTACTATTTTTATCTGTTGACAGTAAGCCTACTCCCTCTGTAGGTAGTAGGTCGGCCTGGGCACCAGCCACCCGTTGAGATACTACTGCCATAGAGTTATGGGGTCTTTTGACTGGCCAGGCAGTAGTACATTGGATCCTTCTCTCTGGTTACGGTTAATTTTCCTTTTGCCTATACACACACCCAAATAGTCTGTTCTACTATTTACATATTCTCCTCAGCCTCATATATCTGACAACACTGAGATTACCAAACAATTCCTCTTACTGCACTGTAATTGTTCAGTGGCCACTTTCCTCTTTATAACAGCAGAAGACACTCTCTAGCTATGGTAAGCAGCTCTTCCAGGAGGACACTTCAAAATTAAACCATTGTTCTCTAATCTGCTATAACCTCTGTACCATGGTCTTCCACTGTCTTGGGTTAGAGTTCTCTTGCTTGAGGGTGCACTCGGGCACACTATTCTATCTTAATTCTCTTCCTCTTGTTTTGTTAAAGTTTTTATAGTTTATATAGGTGATATTTATCTTGATGTTGTTGCTCTTCTTAAAATATCTTATTTTTCTTCGTTTCCTTTCCTCACTGAGCTATTTTTCCAGTTAGAGCCCCTGGGCTTATAGCATCCTGCTTTTTCAAACTAGG
>NC_090730.1:7700346-7707846 GCF_036898095.1 Palaemon carinicauda
CTAAAACATTACTTTTATTATTATTTTATTAATTATCAACTACCAAAAAACCATCATGCACAGAAATCATTGATGCAATCAACTTTATTTTAAAAGCAGTTCATTAAAAATATTCCATTTGAGGATTTGATAATTATCCGGTTGAACTGAATAGATAAAAGGTAGGCCTTAAGCCAAGCACTGGGGCATCAAAGGCCATTCAGCGCTGTGTAATGCAAATTAATCAACCATAACTGTACTCTCACAACATTTGGTATAATTTTGGAATACATATTCTATCTATCTATCTATCTACCATGGTACTTTCCCCATTTTTTTTTGGGGGGGCGGGGGGGGGGGGGTAACCGATATCAAAAAGAAACAAATTGAGGATTTTCCTCTTGGCTCCCCCTTGCCTGACGAGGGACTCGGTCAAATTTGGTCCAAATTTGAGAAAAACATACTTCTAGTAAATTATGTAAAACTAGAGGGGCGCTGGGTAGAGCACAGACCTCCACCGCAGCGGCTTATTTCTCGACCTTGACATGTATTAATTGGCGTGGAATTTCATCCACTCAAATATAAACCAAGTTTGAAGTCTCTGTGACAACGATGTCCAAACTTATGGCTGATTACGTGAATTGGGCATTTTGCCTGACCGTGACCTTGATCATCCAAAATTTAACCATTTCCATCTTTTTACATAACATCTAATACCTGAAAGTTTCACTATCTGCGATTAAAATTGTTGCCAGGAAGCTGTTCACAAACACACACACACAAACGGTGTCGGTATAGTATGTGGCCTACCTTTTTTATTCTGGTTTAGCACGTGGCCTACCTGGCTTGTTAGGTTAGGTTAGGTTAGGTTAGGTTAGGTAAGGTTGGGCCACATACTAAAACAGATAGAATTTCGTAGGCCATATTCGTAAGGTAGGCCACATACTAAACCGACACCAACACAACCCCCTTCCAACTTCGTTGGCGGAATTAATTATTTCATCATTTCAGTTACAAGAACAACACACTTCTGAAACCGTAACAATGAGCAGACCTTCATTATCAAATTCAAAATCACCCGGCTTCTCGTCCGATCAGCGAAGTTAAACAACGTTGGGTCTGGTCAGGACTTGGATGGGTGACCGCCTCGGAACACCAGAGGCTGTTGGCATTTTTCATCATTTATTTAGGGGCTAGTGCCTTATGCCAAGAGCCCATACCCGGATGTATAAGCAGGGCAATCTGAACAAACGAACGAACGTACTCCCACTCTATCTTCCAGTTAATTATTCTCATTAAAAAGTAATGAATTTAAATAACTATAATTTCCCCTCTTACAGTTAATTATTCTAATTAAAAAGTTATGAATTTAAATAACTATAATTTCCCCTCTTCCAGTTAATTATTCTAATTAAAAAATAATGAATTTAAATAACTACTGTATTATTTCCCCTTCTAGTCAATTATTCTAATTATAAAATAATGAATTTAAATAACTATTATTTCCCTTCTTATTCGTCTTCATCCAGAAGATAGTGTTTACTTTTAATTAAAAGCATAGAAATTTACCAGACAAATGAGTTAAACCTAACGCCTACTGAGCAGTCTCTGTCCACCCAATCACCTCATGTGATATAGTTACAAATTTTACTTATCGCCACATTTCTGAATGGGAATATAATGATTACATTGTCATACTCAGTCTTAATGAATTATATAAATGGCTGATTTTAATTAACATTTGAATATTGGAATTTGGGTCACACGGTCCAACAACGGAGCACATTCCCTTGCGTATGTATGTATGTATTTATGTATGTATGTATGATCTATGTATGTGTATATATATATATATATATATATATATATATATATATATAATATATATATATATATATATATATATATATATATATATATAATATATATATATAATATATATATATATATATATATATATATATATATATATATATATATATATATTCCCTTTCTAAGTGGGGATACCTTAACGTGGTGAAAGGGTTTGTGTTGAAATGTGTATCGCCATGATCAGCAAAGTTGTACTAGTCAGGGCCACCCATACTAGGTTGGCTTGCTGTGAGCGATCAGACGAAAAAAAGTCTCCCACCATCCCAAATCCACAATGATCAGCAAGGTGATGAAATTGGCCAAATCCCAGACATGAATAAAGACATGTCTGAAGCCTTTGTCTAGAAACGGCTGCATTTGTTGTTGTATATACTGTATATATCTTAAAACCAGCAACAGACCAGTGTTAAAAGAGAGGAACGCACACACGCACCAACACACACTTATCCCATCAGGAGAACTTAATTACAAATCCTATTACATTCCCTCTGACAGGACATCTTTGATTAGTTCCGGCAGGAGGAAAACAAAAGGATACATGGATGAAAAGAATGATGATCCTGTGAAGGATAAAACTCGATCTTATGGTTAGGGGAAATAAGGTTTCTTTTGCCAACTCCCATAGGCTTCAATACGAAACCACTCTTATTATCAGAGTTTTTTCAATGAAGGTTTTGTGGTAAGGAATCACTCTTAGGATAAAATTAGGTCTGATTAAACCTTGTTTTTGAAAAAAGAATATGCTGAAGGTTTCAAGTTCCTCTTTTAATGATGCTTTATGGTCAGAAGTAAAATATAATTATTATTATTATTATTATTATTATTATTATTATTATTATTATTATTATTACTGCTGCTACTACTACTAGTTAAGCAATATCACTAGCTGGAAAAGCAGGATCCTATAAGCCTTAGGGTTCCTACAGGGAAAAATAGTCCAGTGAGGAAAGGTAATAAGGAAAAACTACAAGAGCAGCAATTGATAATCAATATAAAACTACTCATTACCCTGAAAGAGATGAGACAATGAGTTCGAAGGACAACAGAAAAAAAAAAATCCGGTAACACGAAACTAAATTGTTAATAAATGTTATATATATATATATATATATATATATATATATATATATATATATATATATATATATATATATACTGTATATATATATATATATATATATATATATATACTGTATATATATATATATATATATATATATATATATATATATATATATATATATATATATATATATATATATATATACATATATATATATATGCCTAGAAATTCTAATACATTAATCTATATGTTAAAACTATTCGATCATGGTGCGCCGACCATCAAAAAGTATTAAAATAAATATCCCCCTCTCCCCCACAAAAAAAAAAAAAAAAAAAAAAAAAAAAAAAAAAAAAAAACCATCTTGAGGTAAATAAACCAGTTGTGAGGCAAGTAACCGAAATGAATCAACAATGTCCATGAGGAAATAAAGCGTTTACTGCTTTGATTACTTTGTCGGAACTTTAAATTACTTTAAATTGCTTTCAAACATGTGTAACTGCATTGGTCACGAATGCAGTTTGCGATAAAGGAGTGGGGTGAGCTGTGGGCGTTATTTCGTACCCCGAATTTATAATCAGAAACAGTAGATAAAAATGGTTTGTGGTGGCCGATGTGGTAACGTCCATGACTAGTGTTCGAGTCCTGCTCAAACTTGTTAGTTTCTTTGGTTGGTGCAACCTCACTATCCTTGTGACCTAAGGATGTGGGTTTTGGGAGAGCCAATAGGTCTATCTGTTGAGTATCAGCCATTGCCTGGCCCTCCTTGGTCCTAGCTTGGGTGGAGAAGGGCTTGGGCTATGATCATACGTATATATGGTCAGTCTCTAGGGCATTCTCCTGCTTGATAGAGCAATGTCACTGTCCCTTGCCTCTGCTATTCATGAGCGGCTTTTTAAAAAAAATCTATTTCCTGGTTCACAGAGAGCTTACCATTAATTAATGTATTTCTTCTATTGAACCTTAAGTGTTAGTTGCATTGGTTCAAGAATTTGAACCCAGGGCTGGAACACACAGCTGGCCATTACTTGACGCATGTATTTCTTTTTTTGAACCCTAAGTATTAGTTCAAAAACTTGAACACAACGTTCACACAGAGCTGATCATTACTTAACAGATTTCTTTGTTTAAACCCTAAGTATTAGTTGCAGCAGATCAAGAATTTGAACCCAGAGCGTTCCTATACAGCTGACACAAATTCATTTTTGAACCCTAATTATCAATTACTTCAGTTCAAGAATTTGAACCCTGTAATGGAACACACAGCTGGCCATTACTTAACTCAAGTATTTCTTTTTTTTTTTTTAACCCTACGTATTAGTTCAGTCATTTCAAGACTTTGAACCCAGAGCGTTCACAGAAAGCTGACCATTACTTAACATATTTCTTTTTTTGAACCCTAAGTATTAGTTGCATAAGTTCAAGACTTTGAACCCATAGCTTTCACACCCAGCTGTTGTCAGGTGTATGAGGATAGAGGAGAATATGTAAAGAATAGGCCAGCCTATTCGATGTGTGCGCGTGTGTGAGTATGTAGGCAAGGGGAAAATTAACCGTAACCAGAGGGAAGGATCCAGTGTAGTGCTGTCTGGTCAGTCAAAAGACCCACAACTCTGTATGTGTGTGTGTGTGTTGGCAAAGGGAAAATAAACCGTAACCAGAGAGAAAGATCCAATGTAGTACTATCTGGCCTATCAAAAGACCCATGACTCTGTATGTGTGTGTGTAGGCAAAGGGAAAATAAACCGTAACCAGAGAGAAGGATCCAATGTAGTACTATCTGGCCTGTCAAAAGACCCATGACTCTGTATGTGTGTGTGTAGGCAAAGGGAAAATAAACCGTAACCAGAGAGAAAGATCCAATGTAGTACTATCTGGCCTGTCAAAAGACCCATGACTCTGTATGTGTGTGTGTAGGCAAAGGGAAAATAAACCGTAACCAGAGGGAAGGATCCAATGTAGTACTATCTGGCCTGTCAAAAGACCCATGACTCTGTATGTGTGTGTGTAGGCAAATGGGAAAATGAACCGTAACCAGAGGGAAGGATCCAATGTAGTACTATCTGGCCTGTCAAAAGACCCATGACTCTGTATGTGTGTGTGTAGGCAAAGGGAAAATGAACCGTAACCAGAGAGAAAGATCCAATGTAGTACTATCTGGCCAGTCAAAAGACCCATGGGTCTCTAGCGGTGGTATTTCCTTTTATAAACTCCCTAAGAAAACAACGGAAATAAAACAACATCCACAACAAGCAGCTCCTGTGTTGAAGACAAAAGGAACCAGAGTACAAACTATGAACTCAAAGCGACTCTGCTTTTTCTTCCATGATGAATAGACCAGCTATATAAAGAAACACTCTGTAAAGCCCTCTCTTTGTCAAAGCCCTCCTCCCTTTGACAAAGCAACTCGATTCTTTTGTTTTCATCTGAAAGGTGAATACTGTTCGAAAACTGCAAAATACATAGATCACTCAACATTTCTGAAAATGTTTGTATTTTCCCATTATCATAAGTATCCTTCAATGGAGCATTCTAATATAAAAACCTACAGATGGCAATGCAATTTAACATGCCTTTCTCTTAGCTTTATTCGTCTTTTACGGATTTAATTTTTAGTTTTACCAGTTTCTGCATTTTGACCAAAATAAAACTGTTCCTGTTTCCACACTTTGACCAAAATAAAACTGTTCCTGTTTCCACACTTTGACCAAAATAAAACTGTTCCTGTTTCCACACTTTGATCAAAATAAAACTGTTCCTGTTTCCACACTTTGACCAAAATAAAACTGTTCCTGTTTCCACACTTTGATCAAAATAAAACTGTTCCTGTTTCCACACTTTGACCAAAATAAAACTGTTCCTGTTTCCACACTTTGACCAAAATAAAACTGTTCCTGTTTTCACACTTTGACCAAATAAAACTGTTTCAGTTTCCCCAGTTTGACCAAAATAAAACTTTGTTTCCATACATAGGCCAAAATAAAGCATTTCCAGTTTCCGAAATTTGGGCAAAATAAAACTGTTCCACTTTCCACACTTTGACCACAATAAAACTGTTTCAGTTTAAAGACTGGCCTAAATAAAACTGTTCCACTTTCCACACTTTGACCACAATAAAACTATTCCAGTGTCCACACTTTGGTCAAAGTAAAACTGCTCCACTTTCCACTCTTTGACCACAATAAAACTGTTTCAGTTTAAAGACTTTGGCCAAAATAAAAAGGTTTCAGTTTCCACACTTTAAAGGTTTAAAGGTCACTCGTGAGTGACAGAGACAAAGGGGAGTGACCTTGTCCTATCGAGCAAGACGATGCCCTAGAGACTGACCATAAATACACACGATCAGCGCCCAATCCCTCTCTCCAACCCAAGGTCCTTTAAAGGACCTTGCTCCAACCAAGCTAGGATCGAGGAGGTCATGGCAAATGGCTGCTAATGACGCAACAGATGGACTTTGGCCAAAATAAAACTACCCCAGTTTCCACAATTTGGCCAAAATAAAACTGTTTCCGTTTCCACACTTTGAGCAAAATAAAATTGTTTCAGTTTCTACACTTTGACCAAAATAAAACTGTTTCCATACTTTGGCCAAAATAAAACGGTTCCAGTTTTTACACTTTGGCCAAAATAAAACGGTTTCAGTTTTTAACACTTTGGCCAAAATAAAACTTTGTTTCCACACTTTGGCCAAAATAAAACATTTTCAGTTTTTTACACTTTGGCCAAAATAAAACTTTGTTTCCACACTTTGGCCAAAATAAAACTTTGTTTCCACACTTTGGCCAAAATAAAAACTTTGTTTCCACACTTTGCCCAAAATAAAACTTTGTTTCCACACTTTGCCCAAAATAAAACTTTGTTTCCACACTTTGGCCAAAATAAAACGGTTCCAGTTTCTACACTTTGGCCAAAATAAAACTTTGTTTCCACACTTTGCCCAAAATAAAACTTTGTTTCCACACTTTGCCCGAAATAAAACGGTTCCAGTTTCTACACTTTGGCCAAAATAAAACTTTGTTTCCACACTTTGCCCAAAATAAAACTTTGTTTCCACACTTTGGCCAAAATAAAACGGTTCCAGTTTCTACACTTTGGCCAAAATAAAACTTTGTTTCCACACTTTGCCCAAAATAAAACGGTTCCAGTTTCTAAACTTTGGACAAAATAAAACAGTTTCAGTTTCTACACTTTGACCAAAATAAAACTTTGTTTCCATACTTCGGCCAAAATAAAACGGTTCCAGTTTCTACACTTTGGCCAAAATAAAACTTTTTTTCTACACTTTGGCAAAAATAAAACTTTGTTTCTACACTTTGGCCAAAATAAAACTTTGTTTCTACACTTTGGCCAAATAAAACTTTGTTTGTACACTTTGGACAAAATAAAACTTTGTTTCTACACTTTGGCCAAAATAAAACCCTCGATTAATTCTCAAAATGTTCTTCTCCAAACGCTGTTTAATCAGACCTAATTCAATTCAGAGTGATTCGTTCCAGGAAAATTGAATGGCATTAAGCACAATGAGATGTTATTTCCGGAAGCATTTTCCAGTCTATATCGATAATACGAATATGAGAGAGAGAGAG
>NC_090730.1:7712846-7717846 GCF_036898095.1 Palaemon carinicauda
GCAGCCATTGCCTGGCCCTCCTTGGTCCTACCCTAATTCAAAATTAAGCACAAGAAGTGCCTGAGATCGCAGCTTTGAATCGGTAGAACTTCAAAAGTTAAAACTTGCAGCAAATGTTTTTATGTTGAACAGGCTGACGTAAGTCTGTTTTTATAGGTTTATATCAAAAGATCTGTTTGAATGTTGTTACTGTTCTTAAATTATTTAATTTTTAATTGTTTATTACTTTTCATATAGTTTATCTATATCCTTATTTCCTTTCCTCGCTGGGCTATTTCTCCCTGTTGGAGCCTTTGGGCTTATAGCATCCTGCTTTACTAACTAAAGCTGTAGCTTAGCTAATAATAATAATAATAATAATAATAATAATAATTTTGAAAAAAGTGGCAATTATAAGTGGCATAAAGTAAATATTATTACTAAAATCATCGGTTCGATCATTTTTGAAGAAAAAAAAAAAAAAAGTTGTAACTAGAAAAGCACTCGAAGTGCAGACCTCCGCCATGGCAGTTATTTCTCGGAAGCAGCTTGCCTTTTCCAGAATCAATTTAGACTGAAGGCGTATTTGAAGTGTGTGACAACCATGTGCGAACTTGCGGTCAAGGTTAGGGTTAATTAGGTCGACCTTGACCTTGACCTTTGACCTAGGACTATCCAAACTGAATCACTTCCTCGTCTCAACATAACAATTAATCTCAGAACGTCTCTCTACTATAAGAGTAAAATTGTGGCCAAGAAGTTGTTCACAAACAAACAAACAGACAAACAGGGGCGAAAACATAACCTCCTCCCAACTTCGTCGTTGGAGGTAATTATGTAGGCTTCGTTAGCTTCTTGCTATTCCATTTCAAGTTACCACGCAATCTGATAATAATAATGAAGTACTAAGTCTAAAAACATAGCCAATTACAAAGACGTTCTCCTGGAAAAGGGCAAAATATGTCCAGTTAGTGTTACCTCCCCCTGAGAGAGAGAGAGAGAGAGAGAGAGAGAGAGAGAATGTAATTCAGTATCTTGACTAACTCATACCCGAGGGAAGCGATATGAAGACCCACTGAGGGAGGAAGGAGGAGGAGGGAGGAGGAGGAGGAGGAGGAGGAGGAGGTCCCCGGAGTGGTGATAAATTCAAGGACATCTGACGACGCTGGAAAAAGATAAGGAAATAATAAAAGGCCAAACGCCAGACAAGGTAACGGTCTGGGAAGAATGTGATAGAAGAGACCTTTTATTTTTATCTTTTTCGTATAGAAAGCAAAATCAATATATCATGGAAAATAAATTAGTAAAAATAAATAATCTTATTCAAATCTGTATTACTTACACTTTCCCAATTATAAAAAAGGATAAAATAACATATTAAAGACCTAAACGTTGATAAATTGATTGAAGATATATAAAACTAGATAATTCTTATCTCTGTATTACATTCACTTTCTCAAATATATAAACTATAAAATAGCATATAAAGACGTGAAATGGCAATAAATGAATTGAAGATAAAGATAATTTAATATAAAACTCACAAAGTGATTGGCAGAAAAATAAGGCCAGTGGGCACTTCAATAACGACTAGGAAAACTAAAAAACGAAATCACCTTTTCAATTAAAAAAAATACATAACGGCGATTCAAAATACTGTAACGAGAATTAAATATACAATCAATTCTGCCATTTTAAATCCTAATATAGCCCAAGTAATAAAGAAATAAAAATTCCAGGTCCATCCATTCTGAAAATGTAAAATATCATAGAACCAAAAAAGGAAAATGTAAAATATCATAGAACCAAAAAAGGAAAATGTAAAATATCATAGAACCAAAAAAAGGAAAATGTAAAATATCATAGAACCAAAAAAGGAAAATGTAAAATATCATAGAACCAAAAAAGGAAAATGTAAAACATCATAGAACCAAAAAAAGGAAAATGTAAAACATCATAGAACCAAAAAAGAAAAATGTAAAACATCATAGAACCAAAAAAGGAAAATGTAAAATATCATAGAACCAAAAAAGGAAAATGTAAAATATCATAGAACCAAAAAAAGGAAAATGTAAAACATCATAGAACCAAAAAAGAAAAATGTAAAATATCATAGAACCAAAAAAGGAAAATGTAAAATATCATAGAACCAAAAAAGGAAAATGTAAAATATCATAGAACCAAAAAAAGGAAAATGTAAAATATCATAGAACCAAAAAAGGAAAATGTAAAACATCATAGAACCAAAAAAGGAAAATGTAAAACATCATAGAACCAAAAAAGGAAAATGTAAAATATCATAGAACCAAAAAAGGAAAATGTAAAACATCATAGAACCAAAAAAAAGGAAAATGTAAAATATCATAGAACCAAAAAAGGAAAATGTAAAATATCATAGAACCAAAAAAGGAAAATGTAAAATATCATAGAACCAAAAAAGGAAAATGTAAAATATCATAGAACCAAAAAAGGAAAATGTAAAACATCATAGAACCAAAAAAAGGAAAATGTAAAACATCATAGAACCAAAAAAGAAAAATGTAAAACATCATAGAACCAAAAAAGGAAAATGTAAAATATCATAGAACCAAAAAAGGAAAATGTAAAATATCATAGAACCAAAAAAAGGAAAATGTAAAACATCATAGAACCAAAAAAGAAAAATGTAAAATATCATAGAACCAAAAAAGGAAAATGTAAAATATCATAGAACCAAAAAAGGAAAATGTAAAATATCATAGAACCAAAAAAGGAAAATGTAAAATATCATAGAACCAAAAAAGGAAAATGTAAAACATCATAGAACCAAAAAAAGGAAAATGTAAAACATCATAGAACCAAAAAAGAAAAATGTAAAACATCATAGAACCAAAAAAGGAAAATGTAAAATATCATAGAACCAAAAAAAGGAAAATGTAAAACATCATAGAACCAAAAAAGAAAAATGTAAAATATCATAGAACCAAAAAAGAAAAATGTAAAATATCATAGAACCAAAAAAGGAAAATGTAAAACATCATAGAACCAAAAAAGGAAAATGTAAAACATCATAGAACCAAAAAAGGAAAATGTAAAACATCATAGAACCAAAAAAGGAAAATGTAAAATATCATAGAACCAAAAAAGGAAAATGTAAAACATCATAGAACCAAAAAAGGAAAATGTAAAACATCATAGAACCAAAAAAAGGAAAATGTAAAACATCATAGAACCAAAAAAGGAAAATGTAAAACATCATAGAACCAAAAAAGGAAAATGTAAAACATCATAGAACCAAAAAAAGGAAAATGTAAAATATCATAGAACCAAAAAAGGAAAATGTAAAACATCATAGAACCAAAAAAAGGAAAATGTAAAATATCATAGAACCAAAAAAGGAAAATGTAAAACATCATAGAACCAAAAAAAGGAAAATGTAAAATATCATAGAACCAAAAAAGGAAAATGTAAAATATCATAGAACCAAAAAAAAAAAGAAGAAAATACTCCGAATAATAACACAAATCATATCAGATAATTTCAAAGTGCAAAACACAGGTAAGTAGTCAAGCACTGCAAATTTCAAAAACATAAGCGTAAAATATTTATATATATATAAAAAAAATCTCAGCAAAATATAAGAGGTATATTGCTCCTACAATAACAAAATGCAAAGTGCTTAGGAAACATAGCGTAAAATATTTATATATAAAAAAAATCTCAGCAAAATATGAGATATATTGCTCCTACAATCACAAAATGCAAAGTGCCTAGGAAATTAAAAAAAAAAAAATGATTTATAAGAGTTATTTCCAAAGGAAATTCCGCAAACAAATGGACATGGTAACGTAATGTCATTCATCAAAAGAGTTCAATTTTCAAACGTGAATTCTCAGCACAATTTACGATCATAAATCAGAGTTGTCACAACTTAACCTATGATCTTCCCCAAAATTATTCCGGAGAGAAAAACCCAAACCTATAACAGCCGTTCCAAATAAATT
Source organism: Palaemon carinicauda (assembly GCF_036898095.1). Classification (NCBI taxonomy): domain Eukaryota; kingdom Metazoa; phylum Arthropoda; class Malacostraca; order Decapoda; family Palaemonidae; genus Palaemon; species Palaemon carinicauda. Next base: position 7,716,809 of record NC_090730.1, read on the forward strand.
CATTCTGATCTTTGAAATTATGAATCACAAGTACATTTCCTTAAATTTGGTATATATATATATATATATATATACATATATATAATATATATATATACACACACATATATATACATATATACACACATATATATACATATATACACATATATATATACATATATACACACATATATATATATACATATATACACACATATATATATACATATATACACACATATATATATACAAATATATACACACATATATATACAAATATATACATATATATACATATATACAAATATACAAATATATACATATATACAAATATATATATATATATATATATACACACACACCACATATATATATACATATATACATATATATACATGTATATACATGTATATACATATATATATACAAATATATACATGTATATACATATATATACAAATATATACATATATACACACATATATATATACATATACGCACACATATATATAAATATATATATATATATATATATATATATATATATCATCCTTGAATTCCAAAAGGCACATTACCAGAACAGTCCGAGTGAGACTTTAAGGATCTGTCACGCACAGGACTACTTACAATGGCAATGAATATCCAAAGGAAGAGCTCAGCTGCACAATACCTTTTTCATATTTGTTTATATAATTGGGTTCATGATTTTTCCATTAATACACACTTAAAAAAAAACGTAATTTTAATCGGAAATTCTCCGTAAAAAAAAATATACTGTCTTAGCAGTATTTCAGTAAAATACAGGCGACCGTAATTTTTGCCACATTTTGTTATATATTTACTGGTTGGTGATCCTAATATAACTTCTTTGCGCTAATATATGTTTTGAAAAATACATGGCAAATTCAAAAAATACACACACTTGAAAAAAAACCTAATTTTAATCGGAAATTCTCCGTAAAAAATATACTGTCTTAGCAGTATTTCAGTAAAATACAGGCGACCGTAATTTTTGCCACATGCTTGGTGACCCTAATATCAATTCTTTGCGCCAAT
>NC_090730.1:7722846-7727846 GCF_036898095.1 Palaemon carinicauda
TACATATAAATACATATATATATATATATATATATACATATAGATACATATTTATACATATACATATATATAGATACATATATATATACATATATATATATATATATATACATACATATACATATACATGTATATATACACATATATATAAATATACATATACATATATATATATGTATACATATATATACATATACATATATATGTATACATATATATACATATACATATATATATGTATACATATATATACATATACATATATATACATATACATAAATATACATATACACACATATATATATATATATATATATACATATATAAATAAATCCCATTCCAGTTTTTTAGCTTTTATTTACAGGCTTTGGTTATGCTAATGAATTGAGCTGGCTTTTCTAGGGACATTATAAATAAACCAGAGAAAACTTTAATAAAAAGCTATTTAAAAACAATGGTCACTGATGACGAATGAGTAGTCACATCTTTATTAGAACCTCATTGTATTTTTTTAGTTTCTATTCATTTCACTTTCCGTGAGGTGTTGGATGGCATATGTATCTATAAAAATAAAAAATAAATATTTACTTTGATTTCACATCAATAAAGATAAGTGTATGCATAAGACACTGAAATATTTGAAAGACAAATATTGATGAAAAGGGAGAGAGAGAGAGAGAGAGAGAGAGAGAGAGAGAGTTTCCTCTCCCTCAATACACATACATACATACATCTATACTGTATCTATATATATACATATACATATATACTTCATACAAATATGTATATATATATATATATATATATACACAGGTAATATAATATAGGCTATACACACCTAATATATACACACATATATATATATACATAATATATATATATATATATACATGTATATATATGTATGTATATATATATATATACACATACACATGTATATATATAAACATACTCATTTATATATATACAGACATGTATATATATATATATATATTGTATATATATATATATATATGTATATGTATATGTATATATATATATATATATATAAATATAAATATATATATACACACATATATATATATATATATACACAATAGGAAATAAAATAATTTCAGTGCAAATACAGAGTGAATTTAACCCACACTGTTGTCAAACCAGCGACACACATTCAATTTCGCGAATGAATATGTAGGGTTATGAATATGCATATGTAGGTGGAGAAGACTGTTGCCATTTGGCAATTTCGCAACACGGATATAAGCAAAATGTCAAGATGAACGTTGACTGTGTAATTCAAAAATACAGATTTCCATTTTCATTATATAAAAAAAAAAAAACATGATTTTACACAGTCTGAAGTGTATGGAAAACTTATACAAGTGCAATTAATTTTCATTAAAAACAAATATACAATATTTAGACAGTCTAAAGTGTATGAAAAGATTATACAATTCTAGAGTCTAGAGTAGACAGTCTAAAGTGTATGTAAAGATTATATAAGAGTAGTTAATTTTCATTAAAAACAAATATAAAAAATTTAGACAGTCTAAAGTGTATGAAAAGATTATACAATTCTAGAGTCTAGAGTAGACAGTCTAAAGTGTATGTAAAGATTATATAAGTGTAGCTAATTTTCATTAAAAATAAAAATCAAGATTTTAGGCAGTCTAAAGTGTAAGTAAAGATTATATAAGTGTAGCTAATTTTTCATTAAAAATAAAAATCAAGATTTTAGGCAGTCTAAAGTGTAAGTAAAGATTATATAAGTGTAGCTAATTTTTCATTAAAAACAAAAATCAAGATTTTAAACAATCTTAAGAGTATGCAAAGCTTATATATGTGTAGCTAATTTTTCATTAAAACTAAAAATCAATATTTTAGACATTCTAAAGTGTATGTAAAGATTATATGTGTGGTTAATTTTCATTGAAAGTAAAAATCAAGATTTAAGACAGTCTGAAGTGTATGATAAGCTTATATAAGTGTATTTAATTTCCATCAAAATAAAAAAAAAACAAGATTCTGGACAGTTTAAAGGATATGCAAAGCTTATATGAATGCAGTTAAATTTTTAAAAAAAATTTAGACAGTCTGAAGTGTATACAAAGCTTATATAAGTGTAGTCAAATTTCATTAAAAACAAATATCAAGATTTTAGACAGTGAAGTGTATGGAAAGGTTACTGAAGTGTAGTTAAATCATATAAAAATATATAAACAACTTCTGTACAGTAGATAAATTTTAAGTACGATAAATAAAATAAATTTTTGAAAAAGGTGATCAAAAATAACTTTGCTAATTAAAAGAATAACAATAATTTATCAACAGAAGACTAGCTATTTCTAAACTATTTCAGGTCGATGACTTCTCCACAACAAGATGCTCACATCCAAATAACGAAAGCAAAATGAACCTAACAAATTTTCCCCCAGTTTTAGCAATATTCCCTTTTAAAAAGTAATTAAAAGAAAAGCTGCATCCTGGCAACAACAAGCTGTTTTTATTTACGTAAGAGCCTGCCATTCACACACCCCATCTGGATAAAACAGAGAGAGAGAAAAAAAGAGGAATATAGTGATGACGTTAATAAGAGAACACGGGATGAAACAGAAAAAGAAAAAAGAGAGAGGAATATAGTGATGACTTTGTCAATAATAGAACATGGGATAAAACTGAGAAAAGGAAGAGAAAAAAGAGAAAAAAAAGTGCTAAAGTTGTCAATAAGAGAACATGGGATAAAACTGAGAGAAGAAAGACAAAAAGAGAAAAAAGTTCTATATTTGTCAATAAGAGAAAATGGATAAAACAAAGGAGAGAAAAAGAGGAGAAAAATGCTGAAGTTGTTAATATGAAAACAAGGGACCCATGATTATCTCAAACCATATTCGCTTTAAATTGCTTCCATTTCTTGTTAATTCCAAAATACTGTCATTGGAACATTGCATGTAAATAGACAATTAATATATCAAGCATATATTCACTTCTACTAATAATTTTAGTTTTATTTAGAAGGATATACTCATTCAATTTCCCCTTACACGTATTGTAAAATCTTTCTCAAATAAAAAATAATAGTACCATTATTAGATCATCTACATGAAACACCATTTCTTTAAATGGTATTTCTATAATAATGTAATATATATATATATATATATATATATAGAGAGAGAGAGAGAGAGAGAGAGAGAGAGAGAGGTTGGCTTACTTACCTTATGGAAAAGAAACCTTGAATTCTCTAAAAGAAATTAGCTTATAAAAAAATAAAACAATTAGGAAATTTGTATAAAAATACAATTTAATATAATTTTAATCTATCTTAATATCCAACGTACTCAAATAATTATCAATACTAAACAAAACGAAAAAGAAAAATTTCTCAGACAAATTGCAGTGATATCAGTCTACGGTAGCAACACATACAAATTCAATTACTAGACTCTTCGTTTGTTTAAAGGCCCTTCAAGTTTGGCAAGGGACACTGACAATGTCTAGTTAGTAGAAAAACGCCCTAGACACTGACCATATATCCATGTGATCAGAGCACAAGCTCCACTTAAGCTAGGACTTTGGAGGATCAGGCAATGGCTGCTGACGACCCAATTTCTATTAACTGCAACTTATTTATAGGTTTAAAGGCCGTTCATGAATGGCAGAGGCAAGGGACAGCGACATTGCCCAAGCAAGCAGGAAAATAACCTAGATACTAACATATATACATATGATTAGATCCCAAGCCGCCTCTCTACCCATGCTAGGACCAAGGGGGGCCAGACAATGGCTGCTGTTGACTCGGCAGATAGATCTATAGCCTCCCCCCAAACCCCCATCCTTAGCTCACAAGAATGGTGATATTGCAGCGACCAAAGAAACTAACGAGTTTGTGCAGGACTCGAACCCCAGTCTGGCGTTCACCAGTCAGGGACGTTACCACATCGGCCACACAACCCTACTCCGTGTAAACTGCAAACAAAAAAGTGAAATTTTCCTAACATTAGCACTCAATACTATTTCATTATTCGCCAGACCAAAAGCTAAATCTTCCACGACTTATTCTTGAGATATCTACATAAAGGAAAATTTGAATAAGAAATTTTAACAGAATATCTGGGCATATTTTATGACAAAATATTCAGATATATTCTAAATTAATCCTTTCAGTATCAAATAATTTTTAGGGATCCAATATTTCCATTAATAATGAATTCTAATTTTCAAAACTAAATTCTTTCAGTCCATCCCCACACAGATTAGACCTCGTTTCCCTTTTACATCAGAAGCTAACTCATAAATGATTTTCCTTTAACGTAAAAATAAAATAAAAGATGACCAAATTAAGTTCTGAAAAATATTGATATAACTTATGTAAATTCGACACAACATTATCAACATATTACACATCGAATTATATTCATGGGATGCCATTTTAAAATGCTTTATAAATATTTATACTTAAAAAACGAACCTTATTATCATTTTATATTCAACTTTTTCTTTTTCATAACATTCAACATTCATAAAGATGCTTTGGCTACGTCCTCTCTTTTTTTTTCTTTCTTTTTTTTCTTTCTGAGGGTGAGGAAAGTGAGGAGTATTCTTCATCCTCCCCTTCACAGAAATTAATTCATTTTTCTACAATTTTGCGTTTTTAACATTTCGATTCAACTACGTTTTTCTGGATATTAATTATTTCTTCTCTTTATATGAATTTTAATTGCATGCAAAAGGCAAATCAAATAGAGTATTACAGGAGAGAGAGTTAGTTAGTAAATTACAAGAAAAGATACAAGAACTATCTGATAAATTTTTTTTATTAAGATTTGATGTATAATTGATAAATATGAAACTAATAAAACTGAAAGCTACACAAAAATAGTTAAAGTCCATCAAAAGGACGAACGAGAGAGAGAGAGAGAGAGAGAGAGAGAGAGAGAGAGAGAAGGTATTACCACTGTCAAATTCAAATCACAAAGAAAAGTCTTAGGGATTATATAAGT
>NC_090730.1:7732846-7749292 GCF_036898095.1 Palaemon carinicauda
CATTCCACCAGAGGCTCAAAAGAAGTCGGAATCTAACTGCTACCTGCAGTTCAGGATTTACCTAGCAAGACATCAGCCTCTTACCAGCGAGTTTCCCATGACTTCCGGCCCACTAGGTGATACAGTTGATAGCTTTTCAAGTTGGAATTACTCCTAATGAGTCAATATAGATGAAAATCAACACAATGTCAGGTTCAAATAGAAATAAATTTCTACCTCATACTTGGGATCGAACCCTTTCCCCTTCAAATGATATATATATATATATATGTGTGTGTGTGTGTATATATATATATATATATATATAACTCTAAATACAAAAGTAATCCAAGGGGTTCTATGAGTTTTAATTTATGCATCAGAAACAGGGAGCCTTATTTATAAAGCCTTGGAGCATAAGCTGGTTAAAACTCAAAGAGCTATGGAAAGAATAATGATGGGAATAACACAGACCGAAAAAGAGCACAATTGAAACGAGAACAAACTATAGTAGAGGATATTGTAACAACATGTAAGATAAAGAAATGGACATAGGAGGGACATATAATGAGAATGACAGATAATAGATGGACATTAAGAATAACAGGAATGGATCCATAGAGATTGTAAAAGAATCAACTGAAGGAAAAGAAGACGGTAGATTGAGAAAAAAAAAAAAAGCGTTTCAGATTGCCATCGACAGTAAACGGAAAAAGGAAAAAAAATATTCCATTTCACAATATCCCAAATCGAAATTACAACTCCAGAGATCCCGTTATTGAAACGAACCCAAATAAACGCACCCGTAACCGGGCCTCAGGGGATTAAAGAAAGAAAGAAAAAAATAGGAAAAACCGGTTACGACGCGTCGCAGTCTGTATCTACGACGGAATGGAAAGGGCAAGGACCGTGGGCGTGTGGGTGGTTCAAGTGGGTGTGCTATAAAGCGGAGGACAGACTCGAAGAATATTTATTTTAATGGCACTGTTCTTAAAATATTTTAATTTTCCCTTGTTTCCCTTCCTCACTGGGCTATTTTCCCTGTTGGAGCCCCTGGGCTTAAAGCATTGTACTTTTCCAACTAGGGTTGTAGCTTAATAACAACAACAACAACAACAACAACAACAATAATAACAATAATACTTTTTTGGTATATGGTATCAAGTTTATATTATTTACATTGCAGTACTTTACATGCGACGCATGGCTCATTATTATTATTCTTACTTGCCAAGCTACAACCCTAGTTGGAAAAGCAGGATGCTATAAGCCCAGTGGTTCCAACAGGGAAAATAGCCCAGTGAGGAAATAAAACAAGGGAAAATAAAATAGTAACATCAAAATAAATTATTTAATATATATTCTAAAAAAAACTTTAAAAAAAAACAAAGGAAGAGAAATAAGATACGATAGTGCGCCCGAGTGTACCCTCAAGCAAGAGAACTCTAACCGAAGACAGTGATACAGAAGTTATGGCACTACCCAAGACTAGAGAACAAGGGTTTGATTTCATGTTAAAGATAAACGTCATTTAAAATGTGAAAAAAAATGTCTAATAAAGCCTACCATAAATCAGTAATCTCCGAGTTATATTTAATAAGTAAATAAGTCTCCAGGAGAGAGAGAGAGAGAGAGAGAGGAGAGAGAGAGAGAGAGAGAAATATTCAAAACCTTGTATCCTTAAGAAAATGAAAAATCATAATCGAGTTATTTTCATTGGTTTTAACTTAGATCTTAACAGTAAACCAATAAAACTTTTAGAAAGACCACTGTACCGTTTTATTCATGGTGACAAAACCAAGACTGGAAAAGCCGCTCGTATAAAGCTCTATGACCGCAAGGAATCAGAAAAACTTTCACTTCTTGCAGGGGAACCAAGAGGCTTCCTAAGTAAGACAAACTAGAAAGGGACTCAGTAGAGCGCAGACCTCCGCCGCAGCAGCTTATTTATCGACCTTCTGCTCGACCTTGACCTTTGACCTAAACAGCTATTAAGTGGCGTAGATTTTCACACACTCAAATGTGAAACAAGTTTTGAAGTCTGTGATAATGATGTCCAAACTTATGGGTTGATTACGCGAATTGGACATTTTGCTTGACCGTTACTTTTGAACTATCACAAAACAAATACAAACAAACAAAATATAGTTTCCATTTACAGGAACTGAGCAGGAAAGGCAGGATAATCAAGCAAATAACCCTGCACCGCTATTGCGAAAGAAAGACCGTTATTGCAAAAGAAAGACCATTATTGCGAAAGAAAGACCGTTATTGAGAAAGAAAGACCGTTATTGCAAAAGAAAGACCGTTATTGCGAAAGAAAAAGACACCATCTTTTCGAAGAACGAGACTATATCCATTCCGGATGATGAGCCAAAACACAACCACGAGAGATCATATGTCGCATGATATTAGAATTAATGAAATTGTCACTACATGAACGTAGGATATCTTAGAATACCTCTCGATTTCGTAACCACCGAAGGGCGTGATGGATGACCATGAATAATCGAGTTACACTGGCTGTCTCAGAATATTCCAAGATTTGAAAATTAATGCGTCTGTCAATACATAAATAATAATAATAATAATAATAATAATAATAATAATAATAATAATAATAATAATAATAACTTGCTGAATTTCTTTTCACAGCAAATGCATATATTTATCACAGTAATCAGATGGGTGTATTAGAGCACCATTATTTTTCAATCTTATTGGTATGGTCTCTGCCTGGTGTTTGCCAGTCGGGGGTTCGAGTCCCGCTCAGTCTCGTTAGTGCCATTAGTGTCTACAACCTTACCATCCTTGTGAGTTAAGAAATCAAAGACGAGCGTGAAGCCTTGATGGTGACTACGAAGTTCGTTCGATGAAATTCAGTGAGATTTTACTCTGGGCTGAAGAGAGACCGCAAGTTATCCTGCAACGTTCAGGGGGAATGGATATAATGGAATAATCCATGAAATTCCAACTATTGTCAATTTCTTTTAGCGAGGCATATTTGCACCGACTCACAGCGGTGCCCTTTTAGCTCGGAAAAGTTTCCTGATCGCTGATTGTTGGACAAGATAATTCTAACCAATCACCGACCAGAAAACTTTTCCGAGCTAAAAGGGCACCGTTGCGAGTCGGTGCAAATCTGCCTCGCTAAAAGAAATGGACTATAGTGAAGTGTGGATATATGAACGTAAGACTGGATTACATTTATAAGGCCCGTCCCTGGGGTCTGGAAGGCCATTCAGTGCCTATGTGCAATTGAAGGAAGACCCCAAAGTTGCAGCATGATAACTAAGAGGTTGAACAGCAAATGAAGGAAGGAAACTGGAACACATGTCGAGTAGAAGGCTAAAAAGTGAGTGCAAGTAATCCCCTATACGGGGATATGCAAATTGTGAATCCGATAGGAACCCACGATATCACAATTCATGTGAGTTATAAAATACTCTTAGATATAAAAAATACACAATTTCACAATTAGAGCCTGTGGCAATACAGGCTTCATCGCTGTCCCAGGATACTTCTTGACTTTAGTAATTATGTCTGTGCAAATACAGTTGCTACATCCATTTATTCTCTTGGCTGTTTAATATTTTGTAACAGGATGATTAAGGCTCTTCATAGTTTAAATATGATATCTATTTCAATGTTGTTACTGATCTTAAGATATTCTATCTCCTTTTTTTCCTTTACTTACATAATTCATTTCCTTATTTCCTTCTCTCAATGTGCTAAATGTACTAACTTTCCCTGTATACAAATGCTGTATATAATGAGGGTTAATCCTAAATGTCTTAAAGTTAATTCAATACAATAATTATTTTTTTTTTGGGGGGGGGGGGATAAAATGAAGACGTTTGAAATGTCATAGCAAAAGAGGGTTTAACCTTACAAATCTTAAAAGTTAATTTAATACAATTGCATTTTTGGGGGGGATAAAATGAACACCCTGGAATATTATACCAAATGCTACACTTAAATGAAGACGCTAGAAATATCACAGCAAAAAAGGGTAATCTTACATATCTTAAAAGTTATTTTAATACAAAAATTGCTTTTTTTGGGGGTGGGGGATAAAATGAAAACACTTGGAATATCATAATAAATGCTACATTTAATGAAGACGCTTTATATATCACAGCCAAAGAGGGTTTAATCTTACATATCTTGAAGTTAATTAAATACAACAATTGCTTTTATGGGAGATAAAATAATAAACACGCCTGGAATATCATAAAGGAGGGTTTAACCTTACATATCTTAAAAGTTAATTTAATAAATAATTGTTTTTTTTGGGGGGGATAAAATGAAGACGATTGAAATATCACAGCCAAAGAGGGTTTAACCTTACATATCTTAAAGTTAACTCAATACAATAATTGTTTTTGGGGGCATAAAATGAACACACCTGGAATATCATATAAGAGGGTTTAACCCTACATATCTTAAAGTTAATTTAATAAATAATTGCTTTTTTTTTGTGGGATACAATGAACACACCTAGAATATCATAACAAATGCTACATTTGCCGCATTCTGCAACAAACACTGCGACTCCCGTCAATGAAACGTCGGCATTTAGCTCCAGGTTTGCGACCGCAAGCCCAAACAGAACCTGTTCGCCCAGGTGTAATACGATCCCGAATTCTTTCTGCTGCCCTCCTTCAACGTGAAGAACTCTCTCTCTCTCTCTCTCTCTCTCTCTCTCACATTTTATTCTTGAAATATTACCTCTCTCTCTCTCTCTCTCTCTCTCTCTCTCTCATTTTATTCTTGAAATATTACCCTCTCTCTCTCTCTCTCTCTCTCTCTCTCTCTCTCTCTCACACATTTTATTCTTGGAATATTACATCTCTCTCTCTCTCACATTTTATTCTTGAAATATTACATCTCTCTCTCTCTCACATTTTATTCTTGAAATATTACATCTCTCTCTCTCTCTCTCTCTCTCTCTCTCTCTCTCTCTCACATTTTATTCTTGGAATATTACATCTCTCTCTCTCTCACATTTTATTCTTGGAATATTACATCTCTCTCTCTCTCTCACATTTTATTCTTGAAATATTACATCTCTCTCTCTCTCTCTCTCTCTCTCTCTCTCTCTCTCACATACATTTTATTTTTGAAATATTACACCTCTCTCTCTATTTTATTTCTGAAATATTACCCCTCTCTCTCTCTCTCTCTCTCTCTCTCTCTCTCTCTATTTTATTTCTGAAATATTACCTCTCTCTCTCTCTCTCTCTCTCTCTCTCTCTCTCATATTACCCAAGCTGCTTTACCTTTAGTTTCTTATATTTTTTCTGGAATCAGATATAGAAGACAACACTTTTAAATATCTACTAAAATTGCTGCAGTTTTCAACTGGCAAACGAATCACATGCACAAATTTAAATAGTATACAATTTTGTATAAACTTCATTACCTCTCAGATGAGTAGACTAATAAATAAGAGATTCTTTTAATCTAATCAATTTCCTATCAAAATACAAATGAAAACGTGTACGTGTGGCAGCAACTTCCACATAATACATTTGCCAAAATTGCAGTAAACTAGCGATTTGCAGCAATTCCAATCGTAAATTGGTGATTAGAGACCCAAAATACTGTATTTTTCCATCTAAGCTAAAAAATAACAATTGTCCAAACTGCATTGTGCCTTACAAAATGTATATTCATATGTATATACACACATACACACACACACACATTTTATATATATATATATATATATACTGTATACATATATATATATAAATATATATAGGCTATATATATATATATATATATACACTGTATACATATATATATATACATATATATATATGTATATATATATATATATATATATACTTCTAACGTGTGTAGCCATCCACCGTGTCAGTTTGTTTACCGACCATCTCCATACCACAATAACAGGTTTGGCAGTACAAACAGCTTGAGAGAATAAAATGAAACAACCCCAGGTTATTGTAGGTCAACGAAAAGTAGTTACCTGTAAAGTCAATGTTCACCGTCTTCATTTCCAAAGCTAAAATAACCCTCCATAGAAATGACAAAAGAAAACGACAGATTGAAGAACTAAGGAAGTTTGCGGGCGTCGATTAGCAGAGAAAGACCATAATCACACGCAAGTGGAAGGACATGTCTGAGGCCTTTGTATTGACAGTGACATGGCATGTCACTGTCATATAGAAGTTTCCTGGACCAGGGTTCGATTCCCGGCCGGTCAAAAGCTATTGTCTTTGAGTGGTTCCGCCTTGGGACTCTGATCCCGAGGTCGATAAAGGAATCCAGACATTAATGTATTAAAAATATGGCTTATTTGAAATATATATATATATATATATATATATACATACATATATATATATATATATATATAATATTGTACAATAACAAGGTCACAAGCTCCTAGCATTTCCTTTTGTTCCCAAGAATTATTTCCTCCGAAAGCCTCAAAAATCTGAATATGATATAGAATAGTTTACCCTTCCCGAAGCCTAGTATTAAACATATGTCAGAGGAATAATTCCGTCTAGCTGGAAACCACTACGCCATCTAATATATAAAAAAAAAATTCACCTTATTACATGGGTAATGTACACAATTTTACTGATCTGAAAACTATTCAGAGGCAAGCTTGATATCTTTCAGGGTCTGCACTTTATCACGATTTTCAAATTGAAAAGCAAACTAGGAATAATAAACAAGCGTGTCATAGAGAGAGAGAGAGAGAGAGAGAGAGAGAGAGAGAGACGGGAAGCTGGATACCATTAAGAAATATAAGGATTTTCGTGATAAATCAATCAGTTTCTTTTATGTACCCTATAATCTACACAGCAATTTCAGGACCGAAATTATTAATCCCTGTAACAAAACGGCTGAAGCCGCCATGGTAAATTTGGTAATCACTTTACGAAAAGTGCAGTTTGCAACAGAGCGATGGACATAGATAAAGCGGTAAAAGTTTAAAAGGAATAACCACCTCTATCATTCTGAGTGTTATGCAAACTCGGATGAAAAACTCACTTGTATATATATACAAACTTGTATGTGTGATAAATTATATATATATATATATATATATATATAATATATATATGTGTATATATATATATATATATACATACATACATATATATATATATATATATATAAATTTATCACACATACAAAAGAAGGAAAAACATATGAGTGATTCCTGACTAGTTTCGTCTTACTTCTTCAAGAGGACTCATGAAGAAGTGAAACGAAACTAGTCAGGATTCACCTTTTTATATGTTAATTTTTCATGTGGTTCATTGCATCTGAGCATTACGCTTCCCTGTGATATATATATATATATATATATATATATAAAATATTCTCACTATTCATTAATCTTCTTTATCAACAACAAAATATTTCCCCTCTAATTTTCGAGCGACAAAACTATCCAAATAACCTCAATTTTTTCCCCCCCATTTACCAGAGAGGAAAAATATATCATTTTTGCATCACATACCTTTCAAAACAAAATGGTATTCAATCCTACATGCACAGCTTTCTGTTAAATTAAATATCGTTTTAAAAGTTCACTGACGTTTTTTTTTTTAAAGTTGCCTCCATCGACTTAGTTCTTCTCTTATTTGTTGTGTGACGCATTTTTCAGAACATGGAAAATATAAAATTCTCGACGGGAAGAGTTATTGGTTAATAAAAGGGGATATATGGAATTCTTTAAATCCAGATAAAAAAAGGGAACATAAACTGAATAAAATATAAAATGGATGGTTAACAACAGAAGGGAATATATGGAATTCTTTAAATCCAGATAAACAAAAAAGTGAACATAAACTGAATAAAATATAGAATGGATGGTTACAACAAAAGGGGATATATGGAATTCTTTAAATCCAGATAAACAAATAAGGGAACATAAACTGAATAAAATATAGAATGGATGGTTACAACAAAAGGGGATATATGGAATTCTCTAAATCCAGATAAACAAATAAGGGAACATAAACTGAATAAAATATAGAATGGATGGTTACAACAAAAGGGGATATATGGAATTCTCTAAATCCAGATAAACAAATAAGGGAACATAAACTGAATAAAATATAGAATGGATGGTTACAACAAAAGGGGATATATGGAATTCTTTAAATCTAGATAAACAAATAAGGGAACATAAACTGAATAAAATATAGAATGGATGGTTACAACAAAAGGGGATATATGGAATTCTTTAAATCCAGATAAAAAAAGGGAACATAAACTGAATAAAATATAAAATGGATGGTTAACAACATAAGGGAATATATGGAATTCTTTAAATCCAGATAAACAAATAAGGGAACATAAACTGAATAAAATATAGAATGGATGGTTAACAACATAAGGGGATATATGGAATTCTCTAAATCCAGATAAACAAAAAAGGGAACATAAACTGAATAAAATATAGAATGGATGGTTAACAACAAAAGGGGATATATGGAATTCTCTAAATCCAGATAAACAAAAAAGGGAACATAAACTGAATAAAATATAGAATGGATGGTTAACAATAAAAGGGGATATATGGAATTCTCTAAATCCTGATAAACAAAAAAGGGAACATAAACTGAATAAAATATAGAATGGATGGTTAACAACCAAAGGGGATATATGGAATTCTTTAAATCCTGATAAACAAAAAAGGGAACATAAACTGAATAAAATATAGAATGGATGGTTAACAACCAAAGGGGATATATGGAATTCTTTAAATCCTGATAAACAAAAAAGGGAACATAAACTGAATAAAATATAGAATGGATGGTTAACAACCAAAGGGGATATATGGAATTCTCTAAATCCAGATAAACAAAAAAGGGAACATAAACTGAATAAAATATAGAATGGATGGTTAACAACCAAAGGGGATATATGGAATTCTCTAAATCCAGATAAACAAAAAAGGGAACATAAACTGAATAAAATATAAAATGGATGATTACAATAAAAGGGGATATATGGAATTCTCTAAATCCAGATAAACAAAAAAGGGAACATAAACTGAATAAAATATAAAATGGATGATTACAATAAAAGGGGATATATGGAATTCTCTAAATCCAGATAAACAAAAAAGGGAACATAAACTGAATAAAATATAGAATGGATGGTTAACAATAAAAGGGGATATATGGAATTCTCTAAATCCAGATAAACAAAAAAGGGAACATAAACTGAATAAAATATAGAATGGATGATTACAATAAAAGGGGATATATGGAATTCTCTAAATCCAGATAAACAAAAAAGGGAACATAAACTGAATAAAATATAGAATGGATGATTACAATAAAAGGGGATATATGGAATTCTCTAAATCCAGATAAACAAAAAAGGGAACATAAACTGAATAAAATATAGAATGGATGGTTAACAATAAAAGGGGATATATGGAATTCTCTAAATCCAGATAAACAAAAAAGGGAACATAAACTGAATAAACTATAGAATGGATGATTACAATAAAAGGGGATATATGGAATTCTCTAAATCCAGATAAACAAAAAAGGGAACATAAACTGAATAAACTATAGAATGGATGATTACAATAAAAGGGGATATATGGAATTCTCTAAATCCAGATAAACAAATAAGGGAACATAAACTGAATAAAATATAGAATGGATGATTACAATAAAAGGGGATATATGGAATTCTCTAAATCCAGATAAACAAATAAGGGAACATAAACTGAATAAAATATAGAATGGATGGTTAACAATAAAAGGGGATATATGGAATTCTTTAAATCCAGATAAACAAAAAAGGGAACATAAACTGAATAAAATATAGAATGGATGGTTACAACAAAAGGGGATATATGGAATTCTCTAAATCCAGATAAACAAAAAAGGGAACATAAACTGAATAAAATATAGAATGGATGATTACAATAAAAGGGGATATATGGAATTCTCTAAATCCAGATAAACAAAAAAGGGAACATAAACTGAATAAAATATAGAATGGATGGTTAACAACCAAAGGGGATATATGGAATTCTTTAAATACAGATAAACAAAAAAGTGAACATAAACTGAATAAAATATAGAATGGAAACTGATACCCGATGCTCTAATAAATGATAAAAAATTATCAGAATAAAAAATGACTTATAAAGACTTAATATAAATACTTCCTTAATCAAACACAAGTCAGTGTTTGTGTTAAAAATAACATTAAACGTTTCATTTCTCACCAATACATTTAATTAGACATCTATCACTTCACTACCTCTAGAGTGGAGAAAAAAAAATGCTACAAGGTGGAATGTAAACACCCTCTACAACAGCACATTTCATGGGCACCTAGAGGGGCACTCAGTAGAGAGCATACCTCCGCCAAGCCAAGCGCTCTTACTTTGCTCTTAACTCCAATGCGTAATTGTACTTCGATGTATTTTCCTCAAAACCTAATGGATTTGTACATGGGTCATACCCCTAACGTCAACAAAGTTTCGTTAAAATTGGTTCAGTAGTTTTTACGTAATGTTGTTCACAAGCAACACTCAAGCAGTTTTGTTTTGCTTTTAACTCCACTGCATACCTGTACATTTATCTATTTTCCTCAAAATCTAGTGGATTTGTCCTTGGGTCGTACCGCACATATCCATCAAGTTTCGTTAAAATTGGTTCATTAGGTTTTACGTAATGTTTTTCACAAACAAAACAATTAAGATTGCAATTATTTTCAAATGTACTTGTACTTTGATTGATGTACTTTATCCGAAATGTTACAGTTTCTTGAGTCATAGCCAACATGACTAGCAGCTGCCCACAAATAAAAACGCGATGACAGAGGTCTATTCGATACCAAAATTCTTGCAAAGAGAGAGAGAAAAAAAATCAACGGCTTTTCTTCACCCTAAAGGTGACAGACGAGAGAGAGAGAGAGAGAGAGAGAGAGAGAGAGAGAGAGAGAGCTCGCACGCTGAAAAATTCATAACGATTACGTACTTAAAACTGACCATCAAGGTGCTGTGGCTGTGTTCAGTTGTACAAAATTAATATCGTATCCTATATAGATATTTTAATGGCATATAAATCACTTATTATGAGAGAGAGAGAGAGAGAGAGAGAGAGAGAGAGAGAGAGAAATGTATTCAGTTGTACTAAATTATCATATTATATGCTGTAAAGATATTCTTATAGCTTAGAAATCACTCATTATGAGAGAGAGAGAGAGAGAGAGAGAGAGAGAGAGAGAGAATTTATATTCAGTTGTACTAAATCTAAATTATATATCCTGTATAAATATTCTTATGGCATAGAAATCGCTTATTGAGAGAGAGAGAGAGAGAGAGAGAGAGAGAGAGAGAGAGAATGTCTTCAGCTGTACTAAATTATTATATTATAACCTGTATAGATATTTTTATGGCTTAGAAATCGCTTACCATGAGAGAGAGAGAGAGAGAGAGAGAGAGAGAGAGAGAAATTAAAACATCATCATCTCCTGTGACGCAAAATGCCTCGGTTAGATTTTCCCAGTCATCTCTAGCTTGAGCTTTTAAAAAAAAATCAATATTTCTGTAAAAAATATTCTTAAAGCTTAGAAATCACGTATTGAGAGAGTGAATGTGTGTGTTCAGATCATCTTCATCGGTCATGATTGGCCAGTAATCTCATTAGGTGATACAAAAAAAAAATCATCTCAACACGAGATTTTTTTTTTTTTAATACTTAACATGAGTGTGTTCAGATCATTTTCACCGGTCATGATTGGCCAGTAATCTCATTAGGTGATTAAAAAAAAAAAAAAAAAAAAAAAATCATCGTCTCAACACATTTTTTTTAATACTTAACTATCATGACCAAGCGTCGTCAATTCCCAGCAATATTGCACGATAATTTCTTTATTGACTACTAAGATTAAATTCAATAACAGACTTAACACTAAATATAATCAATCTGAAAAAATAATTACATAAATTTTAGCTTGTTACAGGATTAAAACCATTCAAGTTAGGCTATAAATGTTGAAATTAAACTTAATTATTTTCACTCAACCTGACACAAAGGACACATTTTCCAACTTATTTTAAATTCGTCACTTAGTATCAATCATACTAAAAGGTTATTTGATGCAATCAAACAATATTTATCCTTGAAAATTCAAGAGTTCGATATATGCAACCTATTTCAAATTCTTTTTAAATCTCACCTTATATATAAACCTGTGTATATATGTATATATATATATATATATATATATCCAAATGGTGCAAAATATTTTGCTCGCATGCCAATGCAGTACTCGTAACCCAATTCAAATTTGGTGTTTTGCTTTCGAATTTCTTCTTATTCAAATTTACGAGTACTGCATTGGCATGCGAGAAAAATATTTTGCACTATTTGGACATTTTTATTGGACAAGCACTAACGAGATTATCAAGCGATTCAGATATCAGCAAGTAGTCCTTATAAGCTACCCACATAGTATTCAAGTGAATTTTGTCCCATTTCTTTTGACATTAGCTCACATTTTTCCCCTTCTTGCTCAAAGCCTCGGACTCTTCCGCTCTCCCAGCAATAATAGTAAAAGCATCTGTTCTTTGTCAAGTTGTGATTGCTATTGTTCATAAGAAAGCCATTTTGGTGTGTTATAAGAGATAACTGTGTCGTGGTAATGGTCCCCAAGATGATTAAGAAAGACAGTGAGGGAAAAATCTATCTACTGGGAAGCATGAACAAGGTATGGTTTGGTCAGCCTGCCAAAATTGTACAAGAGTACAACACTCAGGATTGGTAGTTACAATTTAGAAAAAAAAAATATATAAATTCAATCGACATTGCAAAAGGAGTGATGAAATTAACGAAACAACAGGCACTTATCTGAACGTTGAAACATTTATGATAATCTGGATTAAAGAGAAGCAGTTAGCAAGTAATACAAGTAGAGACAAACCTCAAACTTCGAGTGAAATTAGGGCAAAGTTAGGAATGTGGGAAACCTGGCAAAACTGTGTACAAATACATCACGCAGATACGACTCTGGGAGGGCGAGCAGCGAATCTATTTGCCCAGAATGTAATGTCTCCTTCTTTGTGCCATTTTAAAAAAATTGCTAAAGCAATTGTCTGTAGATAGGTTTCTTGTTAAAAGTGTATAAAAAGACGATAAGGCTTCCAGAAATGGCAACTTAAAATGATCCAATTAGCAATAGTGAATGTCATTCAAGAGAACTCCCAATATTTTACCCTTCAAGAGGTCACGCCTTCCTCCCCCTACTCTCTTACTTTCCCTAACGCCAGCCACAACTCTCCTCAAGGTTATTGAGAGTTATATTGTTAATCATTTCCATTTTCTATTCCATTTTCTATCGTAAATGATAATTTTCTATTAATTTCTGATGTTAGAGAATATAATCTATACATTACCTGCCATTACAAAACCTGTAACATTGAGTGCATACGTGTATTTCTGGATGTGTGAAAAGAATCAAGAAAATTATGTTTATTTCTCATGGGAAAAATAGTTTTACGATACTAGCCCTTTAGGTCATGACCTCGCTCCCAGAAAGAATTAAACGCATAACCCAAGGTACAACTGTATATATATATATATATATATAAATATATATATATATATATATATATATATCCCACATATATACATATACATAAATGTGTGTATACAGTTTAATAAAAAAATATATATAATTCATCTGAAATTGCAAAGTTGGTCCCTGAAAGAATTAAACTTGTAACTCAGGGAACAACTATATATATATATAATATATATATGTGTGTGTGTGTGTGTGTGTGTGTGTGTATGTGTGTACAGCTCAATATATTTATCTGAAATATTCGACTAATCCCTATAACTGACAAGGCGTCTATTCCTTCACACGCCATTAGCCAGTCCTCAATGGGTTCACTTCGCTCATCATCGGAAATACGTTTTCTAAAGAATTAACCGCGGCGTTTTATCCTAATGAAAAACGACCCATATCAGCTTTTATTTATAAATGGCTTTAATTAATATCTCAGAAATATAGTATATTATGTAAATATCACACCATATGTATGCATGCGTTTATTTTCTCTTACAATGATTAAAGGCTGTTGTTCCTTTAAAAAAAAAAAAGAAGAAACATTGGCACTTTTATCTTTGGAAAATGGATACTAACATGTGTGTATATACAGTAAGTATATATAGATATATATTATATATATATATATATATATGCGCATACATAAATGCATACACACACACGTTGGTAGGTGTTTGTAATGGTCCCAATTAATTTTTAATGAAAAGTTATTTATAATGTATACACACAAACACGCACACAGATATAACCTCTCTCTCTCTCTCTCTCTCCTCTCCTCTCTCTCTCTCTCTCTCTCTCTCTGTATATATATATATATATATATATACATACATATATATACATATATATATATTACACATATATATACATATATATACACATATATACTTATATACACACACATATATATATATATATATATATACCTTATGAGCATACTATAACAGATAAATATCGATGAGAAAGATCTGCGAATAATAAAGAATATATATTGGAATAAAGTAGCATCAGTGAAAGTATAAAATAATAAATCAGTAACACAACAGATTAAGAGGTATAAGACAAGGCTGTTCATCACATGATCTCTTCAATTTATATAATGAAATGATACTGAGAGATCTCAGAGATATGGAGGAAATGAGGTTGGAGGAGTCACGGTCAGTATTAATATCAAACACACTGACGATACAGCGCTTGTTGCAGACTCGCGGGATAAAATTCCAGCTTTAATCAATGCTTTAGAGTTTAGACCAATAATTTTAAGGTTTAAAGGCCACGCATGAATGGCATAGGCAAGGGACAGTGACATTGTGATGAATGGCAGAGCAGGCAAGGGACAGTGGCACTGCAGATGAATGGCAGAGCAGGCAAGGGACAGTGGCACTGCAGATGAATGGCAGAGCAGGCAAGGGACAGTGGCACTGCAGATGAATGGCAGAGCAGGCAAGGGACAGTGGCACTGCAGATGAATGGCAGAGCAGGCAAGGGACAGTGGCACTGCAGATGAATGGCAGAGCAGGCAAGGGACAGTGGCACTGCAGATGAATGGCAGAGCAGGCAAGGGACAGTGGCACTGCAGATGAATGGCAGAGCAGGCAAGGGACAGTGGCACTGCAGATGAATGGCAGAGCAGGCAAGGGACAGTGACTCTGCCCTAGCAAGCAGGACAATACCCTAGAGACTGGCCATATATGTATGTCATCAGCGCCCAAGGCCCCTCTCTACCCAAGCTAAGACCAAGGAGGGCCAGGCAATGGCTGCTAATGACTCGGCAGATAGACCTATAGGCTACCCCAAACTCACCATCCTTAGCTCACAAGGATGGTGAGGTTGAAGCGACCAAAGGGAACTAACGAGTCTGAGCGGGACTCAAACCAAAGTCTGGCGTTCACCAGACAGGGATGTTACCACATCGGCCACCACAAGCCTAAAATATCCAATATGAAAGCTTACACTTTATGGGTAATAAAGTTATGGTGTACTGAACTTATCAGCAGCAGAGCTAGTATCGATCTGAAAGTGTCTAGACTGAAAACCATTATCAAGGCTATCTTAGCTGTAAGAGTCTTAACAATTGGGTAATGTATGTACCCAATTGATTCCTTAGGAATGCCATAAAAAGAGCAACGAGTCTGGAATTCACGGTAATTTTATTTATTTCAGTCAATACCATACTTGGGCTAACCTGGGACCAAGGGTATTACAAAAATAATTCATTATATGGAAAAGTCTATTTTCAAATGTAAGATACACAATCAAATATATAGAATTTACGCGGGGAAAAGTTTTAAATAATAGGGGAAACAACCAATAAGGATCACCACTATCAAAAAATCTAGATTCGTCGAGAATTGATTTCCAATGACATATAAAGGAAAGAGGATCATCAATTGAAGCCTGATATACTAGAGTTCCTGGTATAGAGTACCTCAAGTTTTATAATTATAATAGAACTCGTTATTTTAACAATGCTCATGCATTCATCTCTCACGAACTGAAATTCACACCATCTGACAAGGACTCACATTGCAAAACCTAGATATAAGGAAAATATGAATTTCAACAAGGGTGAATAGACTAAAAAAATTAGGGCAAACACAGCGACATCATAACAACATTAACAATGGACAAACCGCATAGACTTACTAACATAGCAAGCTCATCATTTATAAGCTGCTGAAAACATCATAAAATCAGATTAATCTATATACAAAGGAAGACAATTCACGAAAAGAATCTTTTATTATTCAATGAAATAGTTAAAACAATAAGATATCGATATCATTCCCTCCTTAGAAAAATCGAAACGAGTAAGAGGGAAATGAAGGAATACGAATAACAGCAAAATTTGAACCAAATGGAAAGGAA
>NC_090730.1:7754792-7764792 GCF_036898095.1 Palaemon carinicauda
AACAAAACAATTAAGATTGCAATTATTTTCAAATGTACTTGTACTTTGATTGATGTACTTTATCCGAAATGTTACAGTTTCTTGAGTCATAGCCAACATGACTAGCAGCTGCCCACAAATAAAAACGCGATGACAGAGGTCTATTCGATACCAAAATTCTTGCAAAGAGAGAGAGAAAAAAAATCAACGGCTTTTCTTCACCCTAAAGGTGACAGACGAGAGAGAGAGAGAGAGAGAGAGAGAGGAGAGAGAGAGAGAGAGAGAGAGAGAGAGAGAGAGAGAGAGAGAGCTCGCACGCTGAAAAATTCATAACGATTACGTACTTAAAACTGACCATCAAGGTGCTGTGGCTGTGTTCAGTTGTACAAAATTAATATCGTATCCTATATAGATATTTTAATGGCATATAAATCACTTATTATGAGAGAGAGAGAGAGAGAGAGAGAGAGAGAGAGAGAGAGAGAGAGAGAGAGAGAGAGAAATGTATTCAGTTGTACTAAATTATCATATTATATGCTGTAAAGATATTCTTATAGCTTAGAAATCACTCATTATGAGAGAGAGAGAGAGAGAGAGAGAGAGAGAGAGAGAGAGAGAGAGAGAGAGAGAGAGAGAGAGAGAGAATTTATATTCAGTTGTACTAAATCTAAATTATATATCCTGTATAAATATTCTTATGGCATAGAAATCGCTTATTGAGAGAGAGAGAGAGAGAGAGAGAGAGAGAGAGAGAGAGAGAGAGAGAGAGAGAGAGAGAGAGAGAGAGAGAGAATGTCTTCAGCTGTACTAAATTATTATATTATAACCTGTATAGATATTTTTTATGGCTTAGAAATCGCTTACCATGAGAGAGAGAGAGAGAGAGAGAGAGAGAGAGAGAGAGAGAGAGAGAGAGAGAGAGAGAGAGAGAGAGAGAGAGAGAGAATTAAAACATCATCATCTCCTGTGACGCAAAATGCCTCGGTTAGATTTTCCCAGTCATCTCTAGCTTGAGCTTTTAAAAAAAAATCAATATTTCTGTAAAAAATATTCTTAAAGCTTAGAAATCACGTATTGAGAGAGTGAATGTGTGTGTTCAGATCATCTTCATCGGTCATGATTGGCCAGTAATCTCATTAGGTGATACAAAAAAAAAATCATCTCAACACGAGATTTTTTTTTTTTTAATACTTAACATGAGTGTGTTCAGATCATTTTCACCGGTCATGATTGGCCAGTAATCTCATTAGGTGATTAAAAAAAAAAAAAAAAAAAAAAAAAATCATCGTCTCAACACATTTTTTTTAATACTTAACTATCATGACCAAGCGTCGTCAATTCCCAGCAATATTGCACGATAATTTCTTTATTGACTACTAAGATTAAATTCAATAACAGACTTAACACTAAATATAATCAATCTGAAAAAATAATTACATAAATTTTAGCTTGTTACAGGATTAAAACCATTCAAGTTAGGCTATAAATGTTGAAATTAAACTTAATTATTTTCACTCAACCTGACACAAAGGACACATTTTCCAACTTATTTTAAATTCGTCACTTAGTATCAATCATACTAAAAGGTTATTTGATGCAATCAAACAATATTTATCCTTGAAAATTCAAGAGTTCGATATATGCAACCTATTTCAAATTCTTTTTAAATCTCACCTTATATATAAACCTGTGTATATAGTATATATATATAATATATATATATATATATATATATATATATATATATATATATATATATATATATATATATATATCCAAATGGTGCAAAATATTTTGCTCGCATGCCAATGCAGTACTCGTAACCCAATTCAAATTTGGTGTTTTGCTTTCGAATTTCTTCTTATTCAAATTTACGAGTACTGCATTGGCATGCGAGAAAAATATTTTGCACTATTTGGACATTTTTATTGGACAAGCACTAACGAGATTATCAAGCGATTCAGATATCAGCAAGTAGTCCTTATAAGCTACCCACATAGTATTCAAGTGAATTTTGTCCCATTTCTTTTGACATTAGCTCACATTTTTCCCCTTCTTGCTCAAAGCCTCGGACTCTTCCGCTCTCCCAGCAATAATAGTAAAAGCATCTGTTCTTTGTCAAGTTGTGATTGCTATTGTTCATAAGAAAGCCATTTTGGTGTGTTATAAGAGATAACTGTGTCGTGGTAATGGTCCCCAAGATGATTAAGAAAGACAGTGAGGGAAAAATCTATCTACTGGGAAGCATGAACAAGGTATGGTTTGGTCAGCCTGCCAAAATTGTACAAGAGTACAACACTCAGGATTGGTAGTTACAATTTAGAAAAAAAAAATATATAAATTCAATCGACATTGCAAAAGGAGTGATGAAATTAACGAAACAACAGGCACTTATCTGAACGTTGAAACATTTATGATAATCTGGATTAAAGAGAAGCAGTTAGCAAGTAATACAAGTAGAGACAAACCTCAAACTTCGAGTGAAATTAGGGCAAAGTTAGGAATGTGGGAAACCTGGCAAAACTGTGTACAAATACATCACGCAGATACGACTCTGGGAGGGCGAGCAGCGAATCTATTTGCCCAGAATGTAATGTCTCCTTCTTTGTGCCATTTTAAAAAAATTGCTAAAGCAATTGTCTGTAGATAGGTTTCTTGTTAAAAGTGTATAAAAAGACGATAAGGCTTCCAGAAATGGCAACTTAAAATGATCCAATTAGCAATAGTGAATGTCATTCAAGAGAACTCCCAATATTTTACCCTTCAAGAGGTCACGCCTTCCTCCCCCTACTCTCTTACTTTCCCTAACGCCAGCCACAACTCTCCTCAAGGTTATTGAGAGTTATATTGTTAATCATTTCCATTTTCTATTCCATTTTCTATCGTAAATGATAATTTTCTATTAATTTCTGATGTTAGAGAATATAATCTATACATTACCTGCCATTACAAAACCTGTAACATTGAGTGCATACGTGTATTTCTGGATGTGTGAAAAGAATCAAGAAAATTATGTTTATTTCTCATGGGAAAAATAGTTTTACGATACTAGCCCTTTAGGTCATGACCTCGCTCCCAGAAAGAATTAAACGCATAACCCAAGGTACAACTGTATATATATATATATATATATATATATATATATATATATATAAATATATATATATATATATATATATATATATATATATATATATATATATATCCCACATATATACATATACATAAATGTGTGTATACAGTTTAATAAAAAAATATATATAATTCATCTGAAATTGCAAAGTTGGTCCCTGAAAGAATTAAACTTGTAACTCAGGGAACAACTATATATATATATATATATATATATATATATATATATATATATATATATATATATATATATATATATATATATATATATGTGTGTGTGTGTGTGTGTGTGTGTGTGTGTGTGTGTGTATGTGTGTACAGCTCAATATATTTATCTGAAATATTCGACTAATCCCTATAACTGACAAGGCGTCTATTCCTTCACACGCCATTAGCCAGTCCTCAATGGGTTCACTTCGCTCATCATCGGAAATACGTTTTCTAAAGAATTAACCGCGGCGTTTTATCCTAATGAAAAACGACCCATATCAGCTTTTATTTATAAATGGCTTTAATTAATATCTCAGAAATATAGTATATTATGTAAATATCACACCATATGTATGCATGCGTTTATTTTCTCTTACAATGATTAAAGGCTGTTGTTCCTTTAAAAAAAAAAAAGAAGAAACATTGGCACTTTTATCTTTGGAAAATGGATACTAACATGTGTGTATATACAGTAAGTATATATAGATATATATATATATATATATCTATATATATATATATATATATATATATATATATATATATATATGCGCATACATAAATGCATACACACACACGTTGGTAGGTGTTTGTAATGGTCCCAATTAATTTTTAATGAAAAGTTATTTATAATGTATACACACAAACACGCACACAGATATAACCCCCCCTCTCTCTCTCTCTCTCTCTCTCTCTCTCTCTCTCTCTCTCTCCTCTCTCTCTCTCTCTCTCTCTCTCTCTCTCTCTCTCTCTCTCTCTGTATATATATATATATATATATATATATATATACATACATATATATACATATATATATATACACATATATATACATATATATACACATATATACTTATATACACACACATATATATATATATATATATATATATATATATATATATATATATATATATATATATATATATATACCTTATGAGCATACTATAACAGATAAATATCGATGAGAAAGATCTGCGAATAATAAAGAATATATATTGGAATAAAGTAGCATCAGTGAAAGTATAAAATAATAAATCAGTAACACAACAGATTAAGAGGTATAAGACAAGGCTGTTCATCACATGATCTCTTCAATTTATATAATGAAATGATACTGAGAGATCTCAGAGATATGGAGGAAATGAGGTTGGAGGAGTCACGGTCAGTATTAATATCAAACACACTGACGATACAGCGCTTGTTGCAGACTCGCGGGATAAAATTCCAGCTTTAATCAATGCTTTAGAGTTTAGACCAATAATTTTAAGGTTTAAAGGCCACGCATGAATGGCATAGGCAAGGGACAGTGACATTGTGATGAATGGCAGAGCAGGCAAGGGACAGTGGCACTGCAGATGAATGGCAGAGCAGGCAAGGGACAGTGGCACTGCAGATGAATGGCAGAGCAGGCAAGGGACAGTGGCACTGCAGATGAATGGCAGAGCAGGCAAGGGACAGTGGCACTGCAGATGAATGGCAGAGCAGGCAAGGGACAGTGGCACTGCAGATGAATGGCAGAGCAGGCAAGGGACAGTGGCACTGCAGATGAATGGCAGAGCAGGCAAGGGACAGTGGCACTGCAGATGAATGGCAGAGCAGGCAAGGGACAGTGGCACTGCAGATGAATGGCAGAGCAGGCAAGGGACAGTGACTCTGCCCTAGCAAGCAGGACAATACCCTAGAGACTGGCCATATATGTATGTCATCAGCGCCCAAGGCCCCTCTCTACCCAAGCTAAGACCAAGGAGGGCCAGGCAATGGCTGCTAATGACTCGGCAGATAGACCTATAGGCTACCCCAAACTCACCATCCTTAGCTCACAAGGATGGTGAGGTTGAAGCGACCAAAGGGAACTAACGAGTCTGAGCGGGACTCAAACCAAAGTCTGGCGTTCACCAGACAGGGATGTTACCACATCGGCCACCACAAGCCTAAAATATCCAATATGAAAGCTTACACTTTATGGGTAATAAAGTTATGGTGTACTGAACTTATCAGCAGCAGAGCTAGTATCGATCTGAAAGTGTCTAGACTGAAAACCATTATCAAGGCTATCTTAGCTGTAAGAGTCTTAACAATTGGGTAATGTATGTACCCAATTGATTCCTTAGGAATGCCATAAAAAGAGCAACGAGTCTGGAATTCACGGTAATTTTATTTATTTCAGTCAATACCATACTTGGGCTAACCTGGGACCAAGGGTATTACAAAAATAATTCATTATATGGAAAAGTCTATTTTCAAATGTAAGATACACAATCAAATATATAGAATTTACGCGGGGAAAAGTTTTAAATAATAGGGGAAACAACCAATAAGGATCACCACTATCAAAAAATCTAGATTCGTCGAGAATTGATTTCCAATGACATATAAAGGAAAGAGGATCATCAATTGAAGCCTGATATACTAGAGTTCCTGGTATAGAGTACCTCAAGTTTTATAATTATAATAGAACTCGTTATTTTAACAATGCTCATGCATTCATCTCTCACGAACTGAAATTCACACCATCTGACAAGGACTCACATTGCAAAACCTAGATATAAGGAAAATATGAATTTCAACAAGGGTGAATAGACTAAAAAAATTAGGGCAAACACAGCGACATCATAACAACATTAACAATGGACAAACCGCATAGACTTACTAACATAGCAAGCTCATCATTTATAAGCTGCTGAAAACATCATAAAATCAGATTAATCTATATACAAAGGAAGACAATTCACGAAAAGAATCTTTTATTATTCAATGAAATAGTTAAAACAATAAGATATCGATATCATTCCCTCCTTAGAAAAATCGAAACGAGTAAGAGGGAAATGAAGGAATACGAATAACAGCAAAATTTGAACCAAATGGAAAGGAAAGGTTCAGATAATAAAGGATGCTGCCGATACCACTCTCGTATATTCTCGAGCTCGTTTACGAAGAGGTTATCAATTGGGAAATGACGTCATTCTAAGCAATGGGATATCCGTTATAAACTGCTCATGATAAGGAAGAAGTCTCTCAAAATTAATCAAATATTTTGTGGTTTTTATGAATTTAAACTGATTGTTCTGAAATTGTTTGAAATTCATTAATATAAGAAACCATTTTTTAATCATTATAAAACGTAGGTTGATTTGGTAACAATTTAAAACATCGACAACTGACGTAATTTACAAATTGTTTAATCACTGAATAAACAAAGAAATTTTAATGGAATATTCGTGAAGCATGTTGATGTCCAAGAGTGGGATAGAAAGGAAAATACAAATCTCATATCCTGCTAAAAATATATACTAAGAAAAACTTCCAGTCACAGTTATAAGCTGATACTATGAACTACCCTCGAAAATATATGATTGGCTGCTAAGGAACATGAGCCCGTGCTGTTATACAAAAATATAAAAAAGTAAACAACACTACCAAAACCCCGTGATGGTAAAAAAAAAAAAAAAAAAAAAAGTTATTAAAGACAAGAGAACTATCAAAAGCCCGTACTGGTAAAAAAAAAAAAAATTAAAGACTACAGCACTTTCAAGACCCTGTGCTGGTAAAATTCAGTTACAGTTGACAGAACTATCAAGAGCCCATGCTGGTAAAAAAAAAAAAAAAAAAAAAAAAAAAAAAATGACGACAGCACTATGTAGAGCCCGTGCTGGAAAAAAATACAGAAAAAGACAACACTGTCAAGAGCCCCTGCTAGTAAATAAAAAAACAGTTAAAAGACAACGATGCTATTAAGAGCCCGCGCTGGTAAAAAAAAAAATCAGTAATGGACAACTGAAATATCAAGAGGTCGCGCTGGGAAAACGTCAAAGGCTACCGAACTTTCAAGAGCCCATGCTGGAGAAAAAAAAAAAAAATAAAAAAAAAAAATAAATAAATAAAAAAATTAAAAAATAAAAAATAAATAAATAAAAATAAAATAAAATGAAATAAAATAAATAAATAAATTCCAGCACACACTCAAGATGTTAAAATCGGACTGTCACGAAGAGCCTAGACCAGAAGCGGATCAAAACCCAATTTATGACGAGCAGCAGATTCTCGGAAACTTCGGATATGCAATGGGCAATACAAGACGCTCTTCGAAAGTTATGGAGATTCATGCTCTAGACTTCACACCATTTCTGGAACGTTCATATTTACTTGAATTTTGAAATTTATGATGTATTATGGCATGATTTTTCATATCTCCCTTAATCCTATGCTAACTCTAAATTTTATATTTATTATATACCGATTTTTCATATCTCCTATAATCATGCCCTAATTCCAATTTTGAAATTTATAATGTATTATGGCATGATTTTTCATATATCCCTTAATCATATGCTAATTCTAAATTTCAAATTCATTATATACTGTGGTAAGATTTTCTATATCTCCCATAATCATATGCTAATTCTAAATTTCAAATTTATAATGTATTATGACAATTTTTTTTATTTTATAATCACCATCATCATCTCCTACACATATTGACGCAAAAGGCCTGAGTTACGTTTCGCCAGTCGTCTCTATCTTGAGCTTTGATTCAATACTTCTCCATTCATCATCATCTACTTCGCGCTTCATAATTCTCAGCCATGTAGGTTTGGGCCTTCTAATTCTTCTAGTCCCTAGTGGAGCCCAGCTGAACTTTTGGTGAACTAATCCCTCTTGGGAAGTGCGAAGTGCATGCCCAAACCATCTCCATCAACCCCTCATTTTCCCCATAATCATATCCTAATTCTAATTTTGAAATTTACTATACACTGTCGTATGATTTTTTTATGTATCAATCGCTTAACATGGATGGATTTTTGGAATAAAAAAAGGCTGGAGGGGGGAGAAATTCAATTGAGAAAAAAAGAATAAATAAATAAAAAAGAAGAAGATGATGATGATGATATTGCCATCCCAGTGAGTCCTGAATATTAACGGGGAAATTCATCTAACTTTAGGATTGAAATTTATGGGGATCTGTGTTCCAAATGTATGAGGAATAAAGTCCCAGTTTACAATATTTCTGGATTTATGTTAAGATTTATGGCACACTACTAAAACCAGGGGATTTATGCCATAAATTCATAATGTATGCCTTCAAAGACTTATGTTTGTTTATGAAGATACGAGTCATGTTTTCTATAACACCTGGATTAATTGATTTTAAGTTTAAAAGTTTTAAAATCATTATGATTAATTGATTTTGAATTTTAAAGTTTTAAAATCATTATGATTAACTGATTTTGAATTTTAAAGTTTTAAGCTTTACAATCATTATGATTGATTTTAAGTTTTTTAATTTTAAGTTTTAAAATCAATATGGTTGATTGATTTGAAGTTTTAAAATTACGAATGATTGATTGATTTTTAAGTTTTAAATCATTATGAATGATTGACTTAGCGTTTTCGGACATCCCGACATCGAAGGTCATTGACACCAATATCGTTTGTTATCAATAAAGAATTAAAGGAAATTCAATTTTAAACCATAAAACCAATTTCCTTTGAAAACTAAAATAAACTTTCAGAAGACCTGATTCTTTTCAGCATAATTAAATGGTTTCAGACCAAGAGTGAGCACAAGATTATTAAATTGCAATTGCATGAGATAACGCATATTTGCAACTATGTACAGTCGGGGGAAAGTAGTCATCCCCTGGTGAGCGTAGATACCGCGAGAGGTACACTCGGAAACCACATACTCCCACAAATCGCCGAAACAGCGTGTTGTAGTTATAAAGGGGGCTGGGGTGGAAAGGGTTTTTTTTTTTTTTTTTTTTTTTTTTTTTTTTTTTTTTTTTTTTTTTTTTTTTTTTTTTTTTTTTTGTGGGTGTGCGCGCGCGCCACCGCGTATGTATCTAAATATTTAGACATTCAATTTTTACAACTCAGATTCACTATTAAATCAAGAATGTAAAACATAATAAACCAAAATTTACAAATTCCTTGTAAATCTGAACGCAACGACGACCACCCGTAATACTTTGATCCCATTTACATGAAGAACGTCATTTGCTTCTAAAACTTTAACGCATTGCATACATGGAGAGGGAAAAAATGAGAGAGAGAGAGAGAGAGAGAGAGAGAGAGAGAGAGAGAGAGAGAGAGAGAGAGAGAGAATATATATATACCTCATAAAAAACATATATGGATTGAACCCTAGCTAGCAAACACACAAATAATTGAAGAGAAAGACTTAATAATGATACAAAATACAGAACAAATCACTAACTAATTATCTAAGTGTAGCTATGATCGTAACGTTCAATCCAAAACGCTAAGATAAGGTTCTCCAGGAAATTCGCTTTTAATCCAATAAACCTTTTTGACTATCAACGCCGGAAACTCGGGAAGCATCAAGATTAAGCACTAATTAAATGGAAGTAATCTACTTTATTAGAAAATTATACCTTGAGCAACATTCTAATGAAATGGAAAGCACCGCTATTAGAATTAAATAGTCAAAACAAAGGTGGGAATTTCTCTTACGGGAAAAGAAAATATTTATACGAAAACTTGATTTAAGAATATTAGTTTTAATGAGAAAATTGAATGGAAAAATATTATTATTATTATTATTATTATTATTATTATTATTATCATCTAAGCTACAACCCCGGTTGGAAAAGCAGGATACTGTAAGTCCTAGAGCTCCAACAGGGAAAATAGCCCAGTGAGGAAAGGAAATAAGGAA
>NC_090730.1:7769792-7779792 GCF_036898095.1 Palaemon carinicauda
ATTTTTCCTTCCCGTTTCCATCAGCTAATCACTCTTACTCACTCTTCCAGGACCCAATCATCATCAT
Source organism: Palaemon carinicauda (assembly GCF_036898095.1). NCBI lineage: Eukaryota > Metazoa > Arthropoda > Malacostraca > Decapoda > Palaemonidae > Palaemon > Palaemon carinicauda. The sequence continues at coordinate 7,769,860 of NC_090730.1, forward strand.
CATCATCATCACCCAACCGCAACGTTCCCTTCAATTAAACCTATAAATGTTGGTATAAGCAAATATATCCTCACATATTCCAAGGGTAAATATATATAAAACCTAGACATCATTCTGCCAAAGAAAAGCCAGTAAGTTAGTCAGTATGTATATATATGTATATATATATATATATATATATATATATATATATATATATATATATATATATATATATATATACATAAACATATACTTACACATATATACATACATACATACATACTGTATATATATATATATATATATATATATATATATATATATATATATATATATATATATATATATACACGTGTGTATATATATATATATATATATATATATATATATATATATATATAAACACACAATCGAGAACACATTCCACAGAAGAAGAAATCTTAAGATTAATTAGAATAAGAAGGAATCTAGTCTCTATTTCAAAGCTTGCTATTTCCTTATTTGAACCCGTTACATCTACTTCTGAAGAAAACCCGCAGAGACTAGACATTGATTTTACTTCCATACGTAACGAAGCCAAACCCTTCAAATTATAAATGCGACCTATATTCTCCCCAAAGCCCACCCTTCCTTAGCTCATAAGGATGGTGAGGTTGTAGCGAGCAAAAGAACTAACGAGTTTGAGCGGGACTCGAACCCCAGTCTGGCAATCACCAGTCAGGGACGTTACCACATCACAAGTCTTTTTATAGTTTATTTATGACATATTTGTTTTTGATGTTGTTGATAGTTTATTATATGACATGTCTGTTTTGACGTTGTTTCTTATTTTAGAATGATTTATTGTTAATTTGTTCTCTTCATTTATTTATATCCTTATTTCCTTTCCTCACTGGGCTATTTTTCCTTGTTGGAGCCCCTGGGCTTATAGCATCTTGCTTTTCCAACTAGGGTTGTAGCTTGGATAATAATAATAATAATAATAATAATAATAATAACTGGGAAAAGCTCATGGAAGATAACCAAGCTAGGTATGTTCCTCTGGGGATCTGAATATAGATTACTTAACTTGGAGAATATGTGATTCTACTCTTAAAATCCATATAAGACTAGTTGACATTTCAACAATTTGGGAGCCATATATACCTGAGACAGTGGTTTCTGTCTTTATATTTTAAATATATTTTACTTGAGGTTATCAATGCAAGATATCAAGTTCAAACGTAAAACAAAAACTTAACCTTCAACGAATTTTAGTCATAATAATGATTGAATTACCTAATTGCGTGCTGGCTACTCGTTCACCTAAAGGTCATCACCCTTAATAAGATATGCCAAGTTGTGACAGTATACGACCAAGAAAGACAAGAATGGAGGATGAGGCCTTACTAGGAGTTGAGAGGGTGGACAAAACAACCACATATAAGTCGATTTGTTAAGGGAAGAATACAATAATACAAAAGTCGATTTGTTAAGGGAAGAAGAATACAATAATACAAAAGTCGATTTGTTAAGGGAAGAATACAATAATACAAAAGTCGATTTTTTAAGGGATGAATACAATAATACAAAAGTCGATTTGTTAAGGGAAGAAGAATACAATAATACAAAGGGCGGGGCAAGATACAAGAATGGAGGCGGAAAGACTGCCATAAAGGATCTTCTTGGCACGTGTAGATAAACGTAGATCTCCTGAACGACCAAAAAAAAAAAAATGTTGGAGGAGGTGTTTAGAGGAAGATTTACAGCAGGAGGGCTTGAACCTTAGAGATTGGATGACAGTGGCACAGAACAGAAGAGATTTTAATAATCTATCAAGGGTTGTGGTGGCCTGGTGGTAGCGTCCTTGCCTGGTGATTATCAGACTGGAGTTCGAGTCCCGCTCAAACTCGTTAGTTCCTTTGGTCACTGCAACCTCATCATCATTGTGAGCTAAGGATGGGGTTTTGGGAAAGCCTGTAGGTCTATCTGCTGACCCCTCATCAGCCTTCACCTGGCCCACCTTGGTCCTAGCTTGGGTGGAGAGGGAGCTTGGGCGTGGATCATATGTAATATGGTCAGTCTCTAGGGCATTGTCCTGCTTGATAGGGCAATGTCACTGTCCCTTACCTCTGCCATTCATGAGCGGCCTTTGAACATCGGTCATGGGTCAACAAGTGGCCCCAAGACCAGTGGAGTAAGCAAGTTGTGACACACCTTTCATTATCATAAGTCATTTGTTCTTGACCAGCAAGTAGAGGTTGCCATGCAACGCTACTCTAAAAGCAAACTATTCCTGTGTAGACACTGATCTCTCGTTGCTTTGATAGTTTTCGTCAAGAAATCCGTTCATGGTAAATATTTCTACCACTCCATTCGTTTTTATATAATAATAATAATAATAATAATAATAATAATAATAATAATAATCAAGGCATAGTCACTAAATGTCACATTAGCAATAATAATAATAATAATAATAATAATAATAATAATAATAATAATAATAATCAAGGCATAGTCACTAAATGTCCCATTAATAATAATAATAATAATAATAATAATAATAATAATAATAATAATAATAATAACAGCAAAGCATCATCACTAAATGTCACATTGGTAACAACAACAACAATAATAATAATAATAATAATAATAATAATAATAATAATAATAATAACAATAAAATAAAAGCAAAGCATCATCACTAAATGTCACATTGGTAACAATAATAATAATAATAATAATAATAATAATAATAATAATAATAATAATAATATCAACAACAACAACAGCAAAACATCATCACTAAATATCGCAATAGCAATAAAATAAACGTAATTAACCTACCCACTAACCACAATGAAACTCGCTAAATAACCACTATTCGGTATTCCATCTTCATACAACTTCCCACTTCACGTCCCCCTGACATTGGCAAACACTCAAACCACGAAAAAGAAAAAAAAGAAAAAACTTTGGAATTATTCACTCATTCTAACAATTCATTTTGCAAAGAGAGAGAAGACCACATGCATTAATAAAGAGTTAAAATAAACTATGAATAAAAAAAATAAATAAAATAACAGCACCTTATACTAACAGTCGGGGTTGGTTTTTAATGTTGAATATCAATTACAGAGTGAAAAATTATGTTCTTTTATCGTGATTTAATTAACAGTTCCTGCTTCATGGAGAAGAGCAGCCAACGGAAGGGTTAAAGCTGCCCTGCCAAAATACGCACGCATGTACGAACACACAGAACCAATGCTTTTGTTGCGTATGACTGATACAGGGCTGTCCCCTTAACCAATGTCTGACTGCTCTCTCTCTCTCTCTCTCTCTCTCTCTCTCTCTCTCTCTCTCTCTCTCTCTCTCTCTCTTGGGGTAAACTAGTCCTAGAATAAGTTAGAGGAGTTCATATGAACTCTCTCAACGTTTAAACTAATTCGCTCTACCCAAGAACAAATTTAGTCTCCAAAGATACAATAAAAAGCCTTTGAGACATGTAAAATATAACCCCGCTCTCTCTCTCTCTCTCTCTCTCTCTCTCTCTCTCTCTCTCTCTCTCTCTCTCTCGCAATGCTTTCTCTGTATGTCAGGTTTGTGCCACCCCATCATCATATTCAGGGCGCCACTGTCTCTCTGTCTTTCAGTCTTTCTCAGTCAAATGAAAACCAATTTCAAAGTCAGCTCTCATACTTGGACTTCCATGGACCACTTCAGAGTCTGCAAGAGAGAGAGAGAGAGAGAGAGAGAGAGAGAGAGAGAGAGAGAGAGAGAGAGAGAGAGAGAGAGAGAACCTTCAACAGGTAAATTAATAAATCCAACATGTACCTGTGTAATGTACCACGCATGTATCACACACGCTCGGACACTGTAATGGTATTTCTGTTTATATATATATATATATATATATATATATATATATATATATATATATATATATATATATATATAGATATATATGTATATATATGTATATATATCTATATATATATATCTATATATATATATATATATATATATATATATATATATATATATATATATATATATATATATATATATATATAATCGTTATTGCTCTCCCGTCGACTGATAACCTGTTCTTGCCTTATCTGCTTATGCCGATCTGCTTGTATAGATTTCTGAATTTTTGCGACCTTCTTCCACTGAAACTGTTGTTATAAGGCTCGCTGACTTTTGAAATAAAGTTAGTTGCATTCACAAGTGTTTCTCAGTTACAACCTAACGGCTCGTGTGCACAATAATGTGTGCGCGCATGCGCTAAACGTTCTTTACCCACGTATTTCTTATTTGCACTAACACAAACACATCTTGCAGTTGTTTTCATTATCATTATTATTACCTAAGCTACAACCCTAATTAGAAAAGCATGATGCTATAAGCCCAAGTGCTCCAACAGGGAAAATAGCCTAGTGAGGAAAGGGGATCCAATGTAGTACTGTCTGGCTAGTGGACCCAATAACTCTCTCATGGTAGTATCTCAACGGGTGGCAGGTTCCTTGGCCAACCCACTACCTAACTTGTACCCCACTGTCCCTTTAACCAATATAACCCTTTTCTCTCTCCCTGTCTGTCATTCCTCCTTCCCTCAGCCAACACATTCCTTTCCCATTTTTCTCTCCCCCTGCAGCCACCCTCTCCCCGGGGAATCCTTTTGTTTTGTTCTGCCCCATTGAGTTTTCTCCTTCATTCACTGCTATATTCCGGCACAATACCCTTTTCCCTTTTTTCCCCCATTCCCAATTTTGGTCCCACTATCAGCTGTGTGGGTTCTGAAGAAACGCATCACTGCAGCCTTTCCAAAATCAATTATGGGAGAAAAAACTCTTGCCTGTTTAAAAGCCGTTGTATGACTACCTTTTTTGGTCAAAGTCTCTCTTTATAATCTATCATGCTTGTTATCACATTATTATTATCATTATTACTATTATTATTATTATTATCTCCACCAACTTCGTCAGGTTTTACCCCCTGTTTGTGTTTGTGAACAGCTTCATGACCACAATCTTAATCGTAGAGTGATGAAACTTTATTTAAAATACTGGAAATAATTAAATTTTGCAAGGTCAAGGTCACGGTCAAGCAAAATGTCCAATTCACGTAATCAGCCATAAGATTGGATATCGTTGTCACAGAGACTTCAAACTTAGTTCATATTTGACTGGATGAAAATCCATGCCAATTAATACATGTTAAGGTCGAAGGTAAAGGTCGAGTCCAAGGTAAAGGTCGATTCCATGGTCAAGGTCAAACATAAGGTCAAATTCCGGTCATCAACCATACAGCCACAATTTTAATCGTAAAGTAATGAAACATGCAGGGATTTTAAACTTATGTAGAGAACTGAAAATTATTAAATTTTGGAAGGTCAATGGTCAAGGTCAAGGACGAGCAAAACGTCCGTATCATGCAATCAGCCATAAGTTTGGACATCCCTGCCACAGATAATTCAAACTTTGTTCATATTTGAGCGTATGAAAATCCACGCCTATTAATACATGTTAAGGTCAAAGGTCAAGGTAAAAGTCGATATATATATATATATATATATATATATATATATATATATATATATATATATATATATATATATATATATATATATCCCTTTTTAAAATGGGATACCTTAACATAGTGAAAGGGTTTGGCATGATCAGCAAAGCTGTTCTAGCCAGGTCCACCCATACTAAGTTGGTTTGCTATGAACGATCAGACGAAAATCTCCCACCATCACCAATCCGCAGTGGGCAGCGTGGTGATGAAAACTGGCCAAACACCCGACATGAATAGGGACATATCTGAGGCCTTTGTCCTGCAGTGGACTAGAAACGGAAGCATTTGTTATTATAGTAGTTGTTGTTTTGTATATAAAAATAAACTTATTTTATTTTGTTCTTGTGTTTTTATTACTATGTATCCAATCATCAGAAGCTGTTTTCTGTTCTCCCCTTCTCTTTTCACTCTTTCATCCTTCATTGAATAAGGTACATTTTTCCCATATGCGCAACTTATTCTTCTTTGTTACACCTCCACTTCATTTTCCTCATCCAACTTTCATCAGTCTTTATCTCCACGTCTCCCCTTTGAAATCACATATTCTTTATCTCAATTTCTCCCCTTTACCACAGCTAATTCTCATTACTCTATCTATACTTTTTTGTTTAAATATATACATATGTACACACACACACACACACACACATATATATATATATATATATATATATATATATGTGTGTGTGTGTGTGTGCGTATATATATATATATATATATATATATATATATATATAAATATATATATATATAAATATATATATATATATATATATATATATATATATATATATATATATATATATATATATATCCACTTCTTCCTTTTCCATAACCTACTAAATCTCCCAGTTTTATATCAGGGTTGTGGTAGCTTATTGGAAACGTCCCTGCCTATCAATCTGCTGGACTGGGGTTCGAGACCCACTCAAGCTTGATAGCTTCTTGTAGTGTCTGCAACCTCACCATCCTTGTGAGCTAAGGATTGAGTATATGGAGGAGCCCATAGGTCTACCTGCCGAGCCATCAATAGCCATTGCCTGACCGTCCCTGGTCCTAGTTTGGATGGAGAGAGGGTATGAGCGCTGATCATATGTGCATATGGTCAGTCTCTAGGACATTGTCACAATCCTTTGCCTCTGTCCTTCATGAGCGGCCTTTAAACCTGCGAGTCATCACCAGCCATCGCCTGGCTCTACCTTGCCCTGGCTTAATGGAGAGGGGGCTGGAACACTGATCATTTCTATACACGGTCAATGTCTAGGACATTGTCACAGTCCCTTGCCTCTGCTATCCATGAGTGGGCTTTAGGCCCCTAAATCTGCTGAGCAATCAGCAGCCCTTGCCTGACCCTCCCCGGTCTTAACTTGGGTGGAGAAGAGGCTTGGAAACTGATCATGTTATAAGATCAGTCTTTGGGGCATCAGCAGCCCTTGTCTGACCCTCCCCGGTCTTAACTTGGGTGGAGAGGGGGCTTAGAAACTGATCATGTTATAAGGTCAGTCTTTGAGCAGCCCTTGCTTGACCCTCCCCGGCCTCAGATTGGGTGGAGAGGGGGCTTAGAAAGTGATCATGTTGTAAGGTCAGTCTTTGGGGCATCAGCAGCCCTTGCCTGACCCTCCCCAGTCTTAGCTTGGGTGGAGAGGGGGCTTGGAAACTGATCATGTTATGAGGTCAGTCTCTGGGGCATCAGCAGCCCTTGCCTGCCCCTCCCCGGTCTTAGCTTGGGTGGAGAAGGGGCTTGGAAAGTGATCATGTTATAAGGCCAGTCTTTGGGGCATCAGCAGCCCTTGCCTGACCCTCCCCATAGCTTGGGTGGAGAGGGGGCTTGGAAACTGATCATGTTATGAGGTCAGTCTCTGGGGGCATCAGCAGCCCTTGCCTGCCCCTCCCCGGTCTTAGCTTGGGTGGAGAAGGGGCTTGGAAAGTGATCATGTTATAAGGCCAGTCTTTGGGGCATCAGCAGCCCTTGCCTGCCCCTCCCTGGTCTTAGCTTGGGTGGAGAAAGGGCTTGGAAACTGATCATGTTATAAGGCCAGTCTTTGGGGCATTGTCACTGTCCCTTGCCTCTACCATCCATGAACGACCTTGAAAGCTGTAACCCTTAAACGACAATACATCTTTTTTCACCACATGTACTCTCCATCGCTCTACATAAACTGGTCTTCTTTACCGCAACTATTCCGCATAAACAAAGCATCCGAAAATGGCGTTCGTGATAATTCCATTAGATGATATCGCGGTCGTAAAAGCCTCGTGGGGCCAGGAGGTTCGTGAGCGCAACTCTGAATAGTTAAACAGATCTCTCTACACCGTCTAACTATTTTTTCTTCATGAGTTTCACCTTTGATATGTATCTGTAATTTCTAAAAACTATCTAGGGTTAAGTACTTCCGTAAATTATGGTCAATCCATCCTAAAAGTGAAATAAAATGCGCATAAGCTCGGGAAATAAGATTAAGTAAATTTCACAACGAGGAGGTTGAAGGAAGATACACTATTATTATTATTATTATTATTATTATTATTATTTTTATCATTATTATTTGCTAAGCTACAAGCCTAGTTGGAAAAGCAGGATGCTATAAGCCGAGGGGCCCCAACAGGGAAAATAGCCCAGAGATTAAAGGAAACAAGGGAAAAAAATGTTTTAAGAACAGTAGCAACATTAAAATAAACGTTTTCTATATAAACTATAAAAACTTAACAAAACCAGAGGAAGAGAAATACGATAGATTAGTGTGCCCGAGTGTACCCTCAAGCAAGAGAACTCTACCCCAAGACAGTGGAAGACCAAGGTACAGAGGCTATGGCACTACCCTAAACTAGAGAACAAATATTTGATTTTGGAGTGTCCTTCTCCTAGAAGAGCTGCTTACCATAGCTAAAGAGTCTCGTCTACCCTTACCAAGAGGAAAGTGGCCACAAAATAATTACACTATCAAGAAGATAAGAAATATAATAATTGTTGACCATAAAACAAGGGTTATATGGCAGTCAAGGGAGACTTAAAAAGACTGAAGAGAAGTTCTCTCAATTAACATTCTTAGACTCAATTTTTTTTAGTGAGGTGCATTTACACTGACTCGCAGAGGTGCCCTTTTAGCTCGGAAAAGTATCCTGCCATCTGATTGGTTAAAATTATCTTGTCCAACCAATCAGCGATCAAGAGACTTTTCCGAGCTAAAAGGGCACCCCTGCGAGTCGGGGCAAATCTGCCTCACTAAAAAGAATTGGCTATAGGTAAACTCCTGAGATATGAGTGATGTTGCACTAATTTTCTAATACAAAAGATATCGAAAAGGCCCGTGAATATTTAATACGAGATTATACATATCTTTAAAACTTGGTATATCAATAATATATATATACAGTATATATACCAGAAAGAATAATTTCCGAGATCAAGCCATAAATGAGACCGCATACCAAAACAGCTCCTTTTCTTCCATTTCAGGAAAAGATAAACACCACCATAGGAATATCCCCCCCCCCCCCGAAAAAAAAATAATAAAAAAGGAATTTGTTTAACAGAAAACACAGTGACACTTGGGAAGAAAGTGTGACATAAGGGGTTCTGGATGTTGGTGCAAATGACCGTAAAAGACACAAATCTCTCGTCAAAAGAAACATTAACGACGGAATTAGGGACAAGTCTGGAGATCGCCCCTTCATCTGAGTCTCTCTTCAGATAATAAAGTATTCCGAAGCTTGGTCTCGAAGAAAATGACTGAGATATGGAACAAAAATGTTTTTGGCTTCTTTTTTTTTTTAAACACAGAATTCAATGATATTTTGATTTAATAACCTACTTAATATAATGCTAAAATTACGAACAATTCCAAAATTCGAAGTTTACTTCTAGATTTAATTTTTGTGGTGGCCGATGCAGTAACGTCCCTGACTGGTGAACACCACACTGGGGTTCAAGTCACGCTCAAACTCGTTAGTTCCTTTGGTAGCTGCAACCTCACCATCACTGGCGGTTTGGGGGAGCCTATAAGTGTATCTGCTGAGCCATCAGCGGCCACTGCCTGGTTCTCTTAGGTCCTAACTTGGGTGGAAAGGGGGATTGAGCGCTGATCATATGTATATATGGTCAGTCTCTAGGGCACTGTCCCGCTCGATAGGGTAATGTCACTGTCCCTTGCCTCTGCCATTCACGAGCGACCTTTAAACCTTAAAATGTTTGTAGTTCGATGACCGAACTTTAACCGTTGGCGTATATTATAAAAGATTCAACAGTATTAATTAGCGGGGCAAGTCTTCAGCTGCTGATTCTCATCTTAATTTGTTGGACAGAAACTTACGGTCTATTAAATTTCTTATTCCTGATCTAGATATTAATCTCTGGCACCGTCGTTCAATTAGTTCATTATGTATGTT
>NC_090730.1:7790244-7792744 GCF_036898095.1 Palaemon carinicauda
CTAAATTAATACTTTACTTTTAAATCATGGAGTAAAACTCCCTTCCCAATGTAAGCCTCTAAGGCTAAAACTAAATTTTCATGTCTATAAGAGATTTAAATAAACAACTAAAATACAGATATAAACTTAAAAAATATAAAACTACCTTTTCATGTCTATAAAAGATTTAAACTAAAGTAAATGAGGAAATAAATCAATCAATAAAAAATCCAAAACTAACATCCCTCACTTAAATGAAGGACGAGGAAGTTTAAAAGGTTTAAAGTCCGTTCACGAATGGCCGACGCAAGGAACAGTGACAATGCCCTATCAAGCAGGACAATACCCTAGAGACTGACCATATATACATATGATCAGCGCCAAAACCCCCTCTACACCAAGCTAGGACCAAAGAGGGCCACGCAATGGCTGCTAATGACTCAGCAGATATACCTTATAGGCTCCCCAAAATCCACCATCATTACCTCACAAGGTTGCAGAGACAAAGGAACTAACGAGTTTGAGCAGGACTCGAACCCCAGTCTGGCAACCAGGCAAGGACGCTACCACCAGGCCACCATAACCCTAACAATTAGTTTTACCCTAATTATAATCATAATTATAATTACGCTCACTTCTTTCAGTATAGATTTCTCTCCCTTACAATGAAGCCAAATAACCCACGTTCCTAATCCCGGCATGGCTTCGCCAATCACCTGCAAACCAATCAAAATTCGCTTGAATGAAAGTTGAATCTAATATGCCTTAATTAGAGGATAAGCTTTTAATTAGCATGAAGAACCTCCTTATGATTTCTACGTTTGGAGCATAATTACTTTCTTATGTGAACTCTTAACAGGGCAGGCAACTTAATTGCAAATTAAGATTAATCATTACAGATTAATACAAAGTCGAGGATGGGGGTTGGTTCCCAAAAGGATGAGATATAATCAGCTAATAAGTCCAGGATGTATAAGGATGTATAAGGAAGACACCCTAAATGAATAATAATATTTTTAAAATTTAGCCTGATTAAAAACTACAAGTCGTAAGAGGTGAAACTTAATTGCAAAGCTCTATCGCTTAACAGTTCAAAATTTATTTTAGTAGTTTTAAAATAATTGAACTGGATGAGATGACACAAGCAGACAAACAAGCTCATGTGTGACATTAAACTGGGAACTAAAACCAGATTCCAAAATGTGTTTTTTTTTTTCCCTATATGACAGGTCTTGAACTTACAAAACAATCAGAGATACAAACAAAAATCAAACTGAAATTACGAAATACAGTAATAAATCAATATCATATTCATTTAATGCCCTAAGCAAGATGAAATTTCCAATACGAAACAGGAATATTTGTTGACTTTTAAAGGTGAAAAATTTTAGGCATGTTAGTTAGGTAAAGCCTAACCAAGGACAAAATTTAAGAAAATTTGACTTAAAAACAGCTTGTTGGAACCTATAAGTTTGTAAGTTAAGGGCCTGTATCATTAAACTGAAGTTTGTCAACAACCATAAACTAACAACTAATACACATACATAGGGCGAATGCTCAACGAAAAAGCTTTGATCTATGAACGTTGCAGGAATACAGAAAAATACGTGGAAAAAAAATAAAGAAAAAGAAAGAAAAATAATACAAGAGAATTACGAGAATTAAAGAATGAAAAACGCTTCCACTGCGGTCATTTTTAATATTAATATTTCTAAGCATAAAATGACGTATATGAACCATAACAAGTGCTGCGGAGGTGGAATTAGGAATGAGAGAGAGAGAGAGAGAGAGAGGAGAGAGAGAGAGAGAGAGAGAGAGAGAGGAGAGAGAGAGAGAGAATCTATATACTTTAATCAAAGCAGGATAAATATCAATCACATTTAAATTCTTCCACGAATAGCAATTTTCCAAATACATTGAAAAGTTGTGAAAATTAATGTAAGCTAAATTCTTTACGCGAATCAGCTTTGCATTACGCGACCTCCTTTTCATGAAAGAAACCCCTGTTAACATCTCCGTCACGAATCACATTTCCTGTAATCCAGTCCACGATAGCTAGGAAAAACAAGGCAACTGAAATAATCTTGCCTACACTGTTAAAAAAAAAACACGCGACTTTATGGGAAATTCTCCATCAAAATATGCGGTTCTCAGCCGTATTTCAGTAATACAGGAGACTGTAATTTGTACCCTACTTTGGTATTATCTTTTACTGGTTGTTGACTGTAATATCACTCCTAAAGTCAACGCCTTAAAAAAAAAAAAAAAAAAAAAAAAAAAAAAAAAAAAAAAAAAAAAAAAAAAAAAAAAAAATATTCCGAGATTTTTACAGATTTTTTTTTTCCGGCTAATTTTCAAGTGTAGCAAATTACAAAAGCAAAAATAAATAAATAAATAAGGAATTACAGGAAACAAAAGCTGGGTCAGAAACTATGTTTGAAAGAAAACAACCGCAAAGAGCATACCTCCGCCTGTTACACACCAGTGAAATATATAGAAATTATCTAATTTATATATCGTA
>NC_090730.1:7802744-7807744 GCF_036898095.1 Palaemon carinicauda
CTTTCACAAGACCTGCTTTTGAAATAAACTCTAAAATGCCCGCTAGCATTGTACGACACATCATGTCCAAGGATCTTGGCAAGGATGAACCTGCCATCCACACCTCGAGCCTCAAACAGATATCGCTTTCTTTCTATGATGTAAGTGGGGCATTCAATCAACAAATGCCTCACTGTCAAGGGTATTAAGCAGTTAATGGAATACTGTTCCCATACCTAGATGTCACCAACAATTCATCCTCTCCATCTTTTAAGACAATACTGCTCTAAAGCAGGGTTTGCACGATCGAACGGTTCGTCGAAGCCGGTTGTCAAACTCAGTTGTCGAACCTGCTTGTCAGACGGCTCAAAGAGACCGAGTCAGCCACAAATGCATAAGGTTTGTGGACAATGAAGCCCCGATCACAAAAGTCAGGCGAGAACAGACTTTCTTCGAACTGTTCGGCAAACATGTTCGACAACCAAATACCCTGTTCACAAGTTCGAACATCTCTTCAAACACTTGCCTGTCGAACAAAAAAGGTTGGGGATCACTGCTTTATACCCAACAATATACAGCAAAATATAACAATCAAGATATTTACTTAATATACTGTAGTATAGAGCAATCAAGATACCCCTTGCAGACTTATTTCAGAAGATGACCTCTGACCTTTCCAGTAGAGCTAATATATATTACGGTTTCGCGGGTTCGCGGAAAGCATCCATTGCCAAACGAGGTCAAACAATGTTACGAAACGATGCCGATCACCAAATGATCTGTATTCCCTGCAAAGCCATTTTAAAAGAGCTATGCTACTTGCCATTCTTTCCAGTCTTTTTATTCAGCGTAAAATCGAGAGTATTCAATGTTTATTTACTTATCTTCATTTTTCAAATCTTATTAAATCAGTTTAAGTATTCTTCTTTTGGTTTTCATGTGTGTGTGATATAATCTATTGGAAGTTATATAAAGAGATTATTGCACTTCATGGCTTGTTAAATGTCAATTTACACACCAATAACAGCAACAACAATACCAATAATAATAATAATAATCTTCCCTATTATAATAAAGAACAAGTGCGTTTCTATATATAAATATATAATAATTTTGTCATGCTCATGAAGAGAGGGAGTAGTCTTTCCCTTGGTGAGTGGAGATACCCCGAGAGGTACACTCGGAAACCAAACCACACTCCCACAAATTGCCGAAAAAGTGGGCTGTACTTAGAAGGGGGGAGGGGAGGTGGAATGGTTGAATCTGTGTATGGGTATTACGTGCATATCTAAACAATTAGACGTCATTTTTTTACGCTTGGGTACAACAACAACAACAATAATAATAACAATAATAATAATAATAATAATAATAATAATAATAATAATAATAATAATAATAATAATAATAATAGACATACAAATGCATCTAGGTTTTCGAGATAAACTACTCCGGGTTTCGACATCCAAGTAATTGGTACGGCTAACATTACAGTAAATAAAAAAACACATTTCCCCTTTCGGCCCAGGAAACTAGATACAGAGTCATTTCAGAATAATGCATATCATTATTAATAACTCAAATAACACAGAGCTCGCACTGTGTGTGTGAGCGCGTGATAGTTTCGACTCACCTGTCTGCTTGTCTGTCTGTGTTATTATTATTATTATTATTATTATTAATAATATTATTATTACTCTCCGTGTGTGCTTTATTTTTGTGATAGGTAACCACAATAACTTTTCCACAGTTTCCAGTGATACGATTTAGTTTATGCAGAAGTAAAGGTTAATTTTCCCCATATGTATGCAAAGGTTATTTTCGGGGCGGACGAAGAGTATTATTTTTCCAACTACTATATATATGCAAATTCAACCCGCTATGAGAGAGAGAGAGAGAGAGAGAGAGAGAGAGAGAGAGAGAGAGAGAGAGAGAGAGAGAGAGAGAGAGAGATAATAATAATTTATATGTATGTATATATACACTGTATAAGTATGTGTGTAATTGTAACTCATATGAGAGAGAGAGAGAGAGAGAGAGAGAGAGAGAGAGAGAGAGAGAGAGAGAGAGAGAGAGAGAGAGAGAGAGAGAGATTGATAATTCATATGTATGTATATATACTGTATAAGCATGTGTAACTGTAACCTTTATGAGAGAGAGAGAGAGAGAGAGAGAGAGAGAGAGAGAGAGAGAGAGAGAGAGAGAGAGAGAGAGATTGATAATTCATATGTATGTATATATACTGTATAAGCATGTGTAACTGTAACCTTTATGGAGAGAGAGAGAGAGAGAGAGAGAGAGAGAGAGAGAGAGAGAGAGAGAGAGAGAGAGAGAGAGAGAGAGATACGACTATTTCATATGTATGTATATATACTGTATAAGCATGTGTAACTGTAACCTTTATGAGAGAGAGAGAGAGAGAGAGAGAGAGAGAGAGAGAGAGAGAGAGAGAGAGAGAGAGAGAGAGAGAGAGAGAGAGAGAGACCTGAATATACATAATTATAACGTTTGCATAACTCCCATATCTATACGACAGACATCCTTAAATGAAGGGTATCGAACAAGGAATGAAATTGCAGACCTTACACCGAGATTTGCTCCATACATGCATAACAATCATCCTTGAATAGAATCAAATTTATGTGAAAAAAAAAAATACAATCTTCCGCTCAGTCATGTGAGGTTGTATACATAAGCTAGCTTTTCATGTATACATTAACGTTACACGAAAATGATCAGTATATCATTCACACATCTCGAGAATTCAATGATAAGGCATGGAATCATATCATATATATATTGTGACAACCTAACAGCTAACTCTCCGACTCGCAATTCATGGGTCGAGAGTTCGAGTTTTGCTTGCAGCTGGAAAAAGTTCTCACTAGTGTTAAAATAACCCAAAACGTATAACTGCCGAGTCATCATGAGCCATTGCCTGACCCACCCTAGTCCTAGCTTGTGTGGAAAAGGGGTTTGTTTAGTGATCTTATGCATATGTAAGGTAGGTAACTAGAACATTGGCCTGTATCTTGCCTCTGTCGCTCATGTGAGATATTTAAACTTAAAACAATATATGAGATACGCAACAAAACAAATAACGTGCTGTTTGTATGTTTATAAGCAAATGCATATAAAGACACATACATATGCATGGAAACATACATACATATACACTATATGTACACGTATATACATACATATATATATATATATATATATATATATATATATATATATATCTATACATATATATATATATATATATATATATATCTATACATATATATATATATATATATATATATATCTATACATATATATATATATATATATATATATATATATATATATATATATATATATATATATATATATATATATATATATATATATATATATATATATATACATATATATATATATACATATATATATATATATATATACATATATATATATATACATATATATATATATATATATATATATATTATATATATATATATATATATATATATATATATATATATATATGTATATATACAGTATATATATAAACTGGACAGTAAAATATCTTTGTGAGGTGATATTAAATCCTACACAAAAAAAAAAAGTCCTAACAAAATTTATCACCAATCAGTCGACCTACATAAAGTATGACTTGACCTTTAACATCGCTTTTACATCCAAATAAAATCTAAAAGTTCCTACTAATTGTAACCAACTACATCAAAAGAACATTTAGACATCGAGAAGCTTAAATGGGATCCACACCCCATTCTCAAATATAAAAACAAAAACAAAATCAAAATTCTTAACCCTAGAAAAGCACTAAGTGTGCACATCTCCGCCACTGCAGCTTATCTCTCGAAACCAGCTTGCCTTTTCCCAGAATCAATTTAGACCGTAGGCGTATTTGAAGTCTGTGTGACAACCATGTGCAAACTTAGGGTTAAGGTTAGGGTTAATTTCGCCAAATTTTTCCTCGACCTTGACCTCTGACCAAGGAATTTCAAAATTTAACCACTTTCAGGTTTTAATTTAATTAATCCCTGAAAGTTTCAATACTCTATGAGTAAAATTGCGGCCAAGAAATTGTTCACAAATAAACAAACAGGGGCGAAAACATAACCTCCTGCAAAAAGGACCTTCATGCATTTAACGTTAATATGATGCTGCTGTTGATGAAAAACTATTCACCGTTGGAGCCCTTAGGCTTATAGCATCTTGCTTTTCAAAACTAGGGCTGTAGCTTGGCTTTTAATAATAATAATAATAATAATAATAATAATAATAATAATAATAATAATAATAATAATAACAACAACACAAAGGCATCGCACACGGCGTCTATTTGGTGTGAAGAACATAGAACAAAAATGTGAAGAATTCCTCACCAATCGCTTGGGTGTGGTATCCCAATATGCAAATTCCACACGAGCACTTTGCAGCCAGTAACATAATAAAAAACCGGCAAACAGAAACCACTAATTAGGAACAAAAAAACAAAACAAAAAAGTATCAGCACTGTCCTATATAGGCTACAATCAAAAGGAGGAGGAGGAGGAGGAGGGGAAGGGGAGGAGGAGGAGAAGGGGGGGAGGAGGAGGAGGGGGGGGAGGAGGAGGAGGAGGAGGAGGAGGAGGAGGGGGAGGGGGAGGAGGAAGGATACTGTGGTTGAAATATGACGAGGACTAAGTTGGTAGATGCATTATCTCCTCTCAAACAAACCGTGTGGAGAGAGAGAGAGAGAGAGAGAGAGAGAGAGAGAGAGAGAGAGAGAGAGAGAGAGAGAGAGAGAACATGCAAACCTGTAAACAAATTGTGGCAATGCTATTATTATTATTATTATTACTTTTATTATTATTATTATTATCATCATTACTAGCTGAGCTACAACCCTAGTTGGAAAAGTAGGATGCTATAAGCCCAGGGACTACAACAGGGAAAATAGCCCACCGCGGAAAGGAAATAAAAAAACACACGAGTAGAATAGCTTGCCTGAGTGTACCCTCAAG
>NC_090730.1:7810244-7815244 GCF_036898095.1 Palaemon carinicauda
CTTCTAAAATGAAATACAAAAAGTTACGTATTTCAAGAGGATAAAGACCTATTGCTAGAGTAGAGGATAAGGCCTATTAATGGGGAATAAGGCCTATTGATAGATAAAAAAAAAAGTGTAAATAATTTTAGGGAGATCCGCTGTAATCGACGAGCTCTGTCTTTTGGACACGTTAGGCGAAAGATAAGAGAGCCTTTGGAAGGCTGAGGAGAGAGAGAGAGAGAGAGAGAGAGAGAGAGAGAGAGAGAGAGAGAGAGAGAGAGAGAGAGAGAGAGAGAGAGAGAGAGAGTGTAATGACGTACAGGTTGTGGGATTCATAGCCTAATTACGAAACAAGATGCAATGATTGAGCGTTATCTCGGATAACCGGATGCTATATTCAATAGAGAAGCGTTGCAAGAAAAACTCCTATTTCAGAGGGAAAGAAAAATCCTTTATGGGACATCGCTGGAAGTGTCTGATTAATGTAATCATTTTTTGGTTGTGGTGGCCTATTTGATAGTTTCTAGTAGTGCCTGTAACCTAACCACCATTGTGAACTATTGTGGGAGCCTATAAGTCTACCTGTCGAGTCAACAGTAGCCATTGTCTGGGCCTCCCTGGTCCTAGCTTGAGTGGAAAGAGGATTTGGCCGCTGATCCTATGTATATAAGGTCAGTCTCTAGTGCATAATCCAGCTAGCTAGGGACTTGTCCAACTAGCTAGGGCATTATCAGCTAGCTGGGGCATTGTCCAACCAGCTAGGGCATTAATCAACTAGCTAGTGCATTGTCCAGCTAGCTAGGGAATTGTCCAACTTGCTAGGGCATTGATCAACTAGCTAGGGCATTGTCCAGCTAGCTAGGGCATTGTCCAACTAGCTAGGGCATTGTTCAACAAGCTAGCGTCGTCCAACTAGCTGAGGCACTGACCAACTGGCTGAGGCATTGACCAACTAGCTGAGACATTGACCAACAAGCTAGGGCATTGTTCAACTACCTAGGGCATTGTCCAACTACCTAGGGCATTGTTCAACTAGCTAGGGTTGTCCAACTAGATGAAGCACTGACCATCTAGCTAGGGCATTGTCCAACTACCTAGGGCATTCCAACTAGCTAGGGCATTATCAACTAGCTAGGGCATTGTCAACTAGCTAGGGCATTATCAACTAGCTAGGGCATTGTCAACTAGCTAGGGCATTGTCCAACTAGCTAGGGCATTGTCAACTAGCTAGGGCATTGTCCAACTAGCTAGGGCATTGTCAACTAGCTAGGGCATTGATCAACTAGCTAATGCATTGTCCAGCTAGCTAGGGCATTGCCCAACTAGCTGAGATATTGACCAACTAGCTAGGGCATTGTCCAACTACCTAGGGCATTGTCCAACTACCTAGGGCATTGTCCAACTAGCTAAGGTATTGACCAACTAGCTAGGGCATTGTTCAACTAGCTAGGGTTGTCAACTAGCTGAGGCACTGACCAACTAGCTAGGGCATTGTCCAACTAGCTAGGGCATTGTCCAACTAGCTAGGGCATTGTCAACTAGCTAGGGCATTGATCAACTAGCTAGTGCATTGTCCAGCTAGCTAGGGAATTGTTCAGCTAGCTAGGGAATTGTCCAGCTAGCTAGGGAATTGTCCAACTAGCTAGGGAATTGTCCAGCTAGCTAGGGAATTGTCCAACTAGCTAAGGTATTGACCAACTAGCTAGGGCATTGTTCAACTAGCTAAGGTATTGACCAACTAGCTAGGGCATTGTTCAACTAGCTAGGGCTGTCCAACTAGCTGAGGCACTGACCAACTAGCTGAGGCATTGTTCAAGTACCTAGGGCATTGTCCAACTACCTATGGCATTGTCCAACTAGCTAGGGCATTGTCGAACTAGCTAGGGCATTGTTCAACTAGCTAGGGTTGTCCAACTAGCTAGGGTTGTCCAACTAGCTGAGGCACTGACCAACTAGCTAGGGCACTGTCCAACTAGCTAGGGTATTGTCACTGTCCCTTGCCTCTGCCATTCATAAGCGGCCTTTATATTAAGAATTCAAATGCTCTAAAAGATTTTTGCAAAGCTCGCCTGATGAATTAGAACTTTAAGAGAACTAATAATATATAATGTTAATTGCAAAGAATGTAGCGCGTGCTTGCACTTTCTTAGCCATCCTATACGAGAGTCAACGTCGTCACTACATTAAGCAAATTTTTATCTCAACCGGATTAATTTTTGAGACTATTGCTTAAAAATAATACATCACCTGGTTATAAATTTTAAACGATCTTACCATTTTTATATATATTCTAACTACCAAACTTCCTCCGATGTTACTTCCGACCAAAATTCAGAAGAAAGGGTTTTAATATCATTATTATTATTACAAGTTAGGCTACAACCATAGTTGGAAAAGAAAGATACTATAAGCCTAAGGCCTTGCTGCATTATTCAGTGAAGCGCTGTACATTATTTAAAGTTTATTCATTATTTCTAACTTGGTGGTCAAGGAGAAACTTGATGATTTGTTTATCAGCATTCCCACAGTTGAAGGAAAAAAATCTGGTTATTTAATATTCTTTCCACGATATCATCAACTTCCAATAGTTAACAGATCAATAACAATTTCAATTAACTACAGACAAATGCCTCTATTTATTAATTTTTTTTCCACGATATCATCAACCTCCAACAATTAATAAATTAATAATTGTTTCAATCAATTACAGACCAATCAAAATCCAATTTTACATTTGGTTAAGTATAAATTCTTTCTTTCCCATAAATAAAAGAACTCTTCCTTATCCCAAGCAGCCGAAATTTAACACAATAATAATTGTTTCAATCAACTACTATCCAATCAAAATCCAATTTCACAATTTGTTAAGTACGAATTTAATTTTTCCAATAATGAAAAAAAAAATCCTTCCTCATCCCAAAACAGCTGCGTAAAACACGGTATCATCAACTTCCAATAGTTAACACAATAATTGTTTCAATCAACTACTGGCCACTCAAAATCCAATTTCACAATTTGTTAAGTACGAATTTAATATTTCCAATAATAATAAAAAAAAAATCCTTCCTCATCCCAAACAGCTGCGTAAAACACGGTATCATCAACTTCCAATAGTTAACACAATAATTGTTTCAATCAAATTGGCCAATCAAAATCCAATTTCACAATTTGTTAAGTACGAATTTAATTTTTTCCAATAAAAAAAAAAAAAATTCTTCCTCACCCCAAAACAGCTGTGTAAAACACGGCATGATAAACTCCCAATAATTAACACATAAATAATAGTTTCAATCAACTACTGACCACTCAAGATCCAATTTCACAATTTGTTAAGTACGAATTTAATTTTTCCAATAATGAAAAAAAAAATCCTTCCTCATCCCAACCATCTACGTAAAACACGGCATAATAAACTCCCAATAATTAACACATTAATAATTGTTTCAATCAACTACTTTCCAATCAAAATCCAATTTCACAATTTGTTAAGTACGAATTTAATTTTTCCAATAATGAAAAAAAAATCCTTCCTCATCCCAAACAGCTGCGTAAAACACGGTATCATCAACTTCCAATAGTTAACACAATAACAATTGTTTCAATCAACTACTGACCGATCAAAATGCAATTTCAAAATTTAAGAACAAATTTCATTCTTTCCAATAAAAAAAAAAAAAAAATCTTCCTCATCCCAAACATCCACGTAAAAAACGTCATAATAAACTCCCAATAATTAAAAAATTAATAATTGTTTCAATCAACTACTGACCAATCAAAATCCAATTTCACAATTTGTTAAGTACGAATTTAATTTTTCCAATAATAATAAAAAAAAAAATCTTTCCTCATCCCAAACAGCTACGTAAAACACGGTATCATCAACTTCCAATAGTTAACACAATAACAATTGTTTCAATCGACTACTGACCGATCAAAATCCAATTTCACAATTTGTTAAGTACGAATTAAATTTTTTCCAATAAAAAAAAAATTCTTCCTCACCCTAACCATCTACGTAAAACACGGCATAATAAACTCCAAATAATTAACACATTAATAATTGTTTCAATCAACTACTATCCAATCAAAATCCAATTTCACAATTTGTTAAATACGAATTTATTTTTTTCCAATAAAAAAAAATTCTTCCTCATCCCAAAACAGCCGAGTAAAACAAACCAGGCCACCAAATAAATTGCATTACTTCACTGGAGATTAGCAGCACCCAAATCACCCGGATTGGGAACTTCATTTTCTCTCGGCCAAGCCTTTGAGAGTTGACCTTATTTCTTACGCGTCTCGCTCTTGCTTGAGGGTACACTCGGGCACACTATTCTATCTTATTTCTTTTCCTTTTGTTTTGTTTAATGTTTTTTATAGTTTATATAGGGGATACTTATTTTGATGTCGTTACTCTTCTAAAAATATTTTATTTTCCTTTTTTTTTTTTTTTTTTTTTTGCTTTCCTCAGTGAGCTATTTTACCTGTTGGAGCCCATGGGCTTATGGCATCCTGATTTTCCAACTAGGGTTGTAGCTTAGCAAGTAGCATGCATAATGATGATGATGATGACAATAATAATAATAATAACAATAACAATAATAATAATAATAATAACAATAACAACAATAATAATAATAATAACAACAATAATAATAATAACAACAATAATAACAACAATAATAATAATAATAATAATAATAATAATAATAATAATAATAATAATAATAAAACAGTAGTACTTAATGGCCTAGATCTCATTTTTATATCCATTTCAGAGTCAGGTATGCTGCAACAGATTTGAGGAAATTTGTCGATTTACTATTCTTTAAATCTTAAAATTGAGTTATATTGAAAAAAAATTCAAGCCAGGCACAAAGCACTGGGACTGGTGTGGTCCTTCAAGAGCGTTATGAATATTAAAACTTATCAAAAACACAAAATCAAATAAAAAAATACTCAATTCTAAAGCAGTATATCTCCCCTATATAATAAAGAGCAATTGTTTGGTTATCTAT
>NC_090730.1:7820244-7827744 GCF_036898095.1 Palaemon carinicauda
GAACATAATGGCACCAGATATTAAAAATACTATATTTTTTTATTCTTACCTTCTCTTCTAGAATCACAATGCAATTAAGGTAAGTTATTTTAGTACATGCATCAAATGAGACTAATAAAAATAATGACAACAGCCGCATTTAAATCTTTTAACAACAAAATAAAGACAACTAAATATTGGGTTTTATAATTTTCTCTTTTTTTCCTTCTTTTTTAGAAAGTAAAAGAAAATAAAGAATTGCGTGTGGATTTTCTAAAGCTTTACTAAATGCAAACTTTAATTAACTGAAGTAATACTTTAACTTTAATTAACTGAAGTAATACTTTAACTTTAATTAACTAAAGTAATACTTTAACTTTAATTAACTGAAGTAATACTTTAACTTTAATTAACTGAAGTAATACTTTAACTTTAATTAACTGAAGTAATACTTTTAAGAATTAGAATGAAATTAAGGTAAGTAATTATATTTTTTTTTCTCAATTTTTCATATTTTTCTAACTAGTGGAAATAAAAAGTAGTGCAAGGGTTATCTATGGCCTTCTTGAAAATAAGATTTTCTTAACTGACGCAATACGGTTAATAATTACCCTGAAATTTAGTCAAGTAATTCTAATCCATGAATCAAAAAACAGTAATAAACATAATTGGAACAGTTACATTAAAAACATATATTTTTTCTTCTTTTCCTTCTTTTCAAGATCAAGATGAAATGAAAAAGAAGCGTTGGGTGTTTTCCAAGGCATTACTAAAAGCAAACTTTACTTAACTGATGCAATATTAAGAACTACCACATAATTTAAACCAGTAATTCTAATACAAGAATCAAATGAACAGACTAATGAAAATAATTCCACCACCCACATTGTAAAAAAAAAAAAAAAAAAAAAAACATCCTATTACAACAATAAAGACAACAAAATCAAGGCCAAAACTATTCCCACTTCAATAACATGACACTCAAAGGGCGCTTCAAAGGGCCTAGGGCATAAAACCGCGCCTTTGATCCCAAGACAAAGCGGTTAGATTATTCTCTTTTCTCTTCCAAGCCTCAATGAATACCCCAATTTCAAAGGGAATGCCAAATTAATTCAGCGGGGCGAAGAGGTTAATAACAACAGACTCTTCTCTGGGTAAATAATAGGGAAGGGTAAATATAATTCATCTCTGCCATATTAAAAGGACCCCTCAAATAGGGAGGTTCCAGCCATCTATTAGGTGTACCCCTCAAATAGGGAAGTTTCAGTCACCTATTAACTGTACCCCTCGCATAGGAAGTACCAGGCACCTATTAACTGTACCCAGGCATCTATTAATTGTACCCCTCAAATAGGGAAGTTTCAGTCCCCTATTAGCTGTACCCCTCGAACAGGAAGTTCCAGGTACCTATTAACTGTACCCAGGCATCTATTAATTGAACCCCTCAAATGGGGAAGTTCCAGTCGCCTATTAACTGTAACCCTTAAAATATGGATGTTTCAGCCATCTATTAATTGCACCATTCAAATAGGGAAGTTCAAACAACCTCGTAACTGTACCCTCCAAGTAGGGAAGTTCCAGTCACCTATTAACTTAATCCTTTAAATAGGGACGTTCCAGCCACTTATTAACTGTAACTGTATCCCTCAAATGGGGAAGTTCCAGCCATCTATTAACTGTATCCCTCAAGAAAGGAAGTTCCAGCCATCTATTAACTGTACCACTCAAATAGGGAAGTTCCAGCCATCTACTAACTGTACCCCTCAAGTAGGGAAGTTCCAGCCATCTACTAACTATACCCCTCAAATAGGGAAGTTCCAGCCATCTATTAACTATACCCCTCAAATAGGGAAGTTCTAGCCATCTATTAACTATACCCTGAAATAGGGAAGTTCTAGCCATCTATTAGCTATACCCCTCAAATAGGGAAATTCTAGCCATCTATTAGCTATACCCATCAAATAGGGAAGTTCCAGCCATCTATTAACTGTACCCCTCAAAAAGGGAAGATCCAGCCATCTATTAACTGTACCACTCAAATAGGGAAGTTCCAGCCATCTATTAACTGTACCCCTCAAATAGGGAAGTTCCAGCCATCTATTAACTGTACCACTCAAATACGGAAGTTCCAGCCATCTATTAACTGTACCCCTCAAATAGGGAGAAGTTCTAGCCATCTATTAACTGTACCCCTCTAATACGGAAGTTCCAGCCAACTATTAACTGTACCCCTCAAATAGGGAAGTTCCAGCCATCTATTAACTGTACCCCTCAAATAGGGAAGTTCCAGCCATCTATTAACTGTACCCCTCAAATAGGGAAGTTCCAGCCATCTATTAACTGTACCCCTCAAATAGGGAAGTTCCAGCCATCTATTAACTGTACCCCTCAAATAGGGAAGTTCCAGCCATCTATTAACTGTAACCCTCAAATAGGGAAGTTCCAGCCATCTATTAACTGTACCCCTCAAATACGGAAGTTCCAGCCATCTATTAACTGTACCCCTCAAATACGGAAGTTCCAGCCATCTATTAACTGTACCCCTCAAATAGGGAAGTTCCAGCCATCTATTAACTGTACCCCTCAAATAGGGAAGTTCCAGCCATCTATTAACTGTACCAATCAAATACGGAAGTTCCAGCCATCTATTAACTGTACCAATCAAATACGGAAGTTCCAGCCATCTATTAACTGTACCCCTCAAATAGGGAAGTTCCAGCCATCTATTAACTGTACCCCTCAAAAAGGGAAGATCCAGCCATCTATTAACTGTACCACTCAAATACTGAAGTTCCAGCCATCTATTAACTGTACCCCTCAAATAGGGAAGTTCCAGCCATCTATTAACTGTACCCCTCAAATAGGGAAGTTCCAGCCATCTATGAACTGTACCCCTCAAATAGGGAAGTTCCAGCCATCTATTAACTGTACCACTCAAATACGGAAGTTCCAGCCATCTATTAACTGTACCACTCAAATACGGAAGTTCCAGCCATCTATTAACTGTACCATTCAAATACGGAAGTTCCAGCCATCTATTAACTGTACCCCTCAAATAGGGAAGTTCCAGCCATCTATTAACTGTACCCCTCAAATAGGGAAGTTCCAGCCATCTATTAACTGTACCACTCAAATACGGAAGTTCCAGCCATCTATTAACTGTACCCCTCAAATAGGGAAGTTCCAGCCATCTATTAACTGTACCCCTCAAATAGGGAAGTTCCAGCCATCTATTAACTGTACCCCTCAAATAGGGAAGTTCCAGCCATCTATTAACTGTACCCCTCAAATAGTGAAGTTCAAGCCACCTAGTTACTGTACCCTCAAATATAGAAGTTCCAGCCATCTATTGACTGTACCACTTAAATAGGGAAGTTCCAGTCACCTATTTAACTGAACCCAGGCATCTATTAACTGTACCCTTGAAATAAGAAAGCTCCTGCCATCTATTAACTGTACCCCCTAAATAGTTAAGTTTCAGTCACCTACTAAGTGTATCCCTCAAATATGGAGATTCCAACCACCTATTATTTCTACCCCTCAAATAGGGAAGTTCCAGCCACCTATAGTCCATTTCTTTTAGCGAGTCATATTTGCACCGACTCGCAGCGGTGCCCTTTTAGCTCGGAAAAGTTTCCTGATCTCTGATTGGTTGGAGAAGATAATTCTAACCAATCAGCGACCAGGAAACTTTTTCGAGCTAAAAGGGCACCGTTGCGAGTCGGTGCAAATATGACTCGCTAAAAGAAATGGACTATAGTAACTGTACCCCTCAAATATGGAAGTTCCAGCCACCTATTATTTCTACCCCTCAAATAGGGAAGTCACAGGCACCTAGTAACTGTACCCCTGAAATAGGGAAGTTCCAGCCAACTGTACCCATCAAATAGGAAAGTACCAGCCACCTAGTAACTGTACCCCTCAAATAGGGAAGTTCCAGCCAACTGTACCCCTCAAATAGGAAAGTACCAGCCACCTAGTAACTGTACCCCTCAAATAAGGAAGTTTCAGCCAACTGTACCCCTCAAATAGGAAAGTACCAGCCACCTAGTAACTGTACCCCTCAATTAGGGAAGTTCCAGCCATCTATTAACTGTACTCCTCAAATAGAGAAGTTCGAGCCATCTATTAACTGTACCACTTAAATAGGGAAGTTTCAATCCCCTACTAACTGTACCCCTCAAATAGGAAGTTCCTAGCACCTATTAACTGTACCCAGGCATCTACTAACTATAACACTTAAAATAAGAAAGTTGCAGCCATCTATTAACTGTACCATTCAAATAGGAAGTTCCAGTCACCTATTAATTGTACCCCTCAAATAGGGAAGTTCCAGCCACCTAGTAACTCGACCATTTCTTTCGACCTTGAACTCGACCTTTGACCTTAACATGTATTATTTAGCGTAGATTTTCATACACTCAAATATGAGCCAAGTTTGAAGTTTCTGTGACAACGATGTCCAAACTTATGGCTAATTGCGTGAATTGGACATTTTGCTTGACCGTGACCTTGACCTTTATTATTTCCAGTTTTTTAACTAGTTAACCCTGCAAGTTACATTACTCTACGATTGAAATTGTGGCCAGGAAGCTGTTCACAAACAAACACACACACAAAAACAATAAAAAATACAAACAGGGGCGAAAACATAACCTTCTTCCAACTTGGCGGAGGTAATAAAGGCACAAAAAAGACAAAGTCATCATAATCCCCAAGAGGAAAAGATAACGAGAAAATAAAAGCCTCGACGCCCACCAATGACCCTTTCAAAAAACTTCCGATTTGTCGATTCCAACTTTAGTTTTCCCCTGCCAAGCCCTTTATAAGTCCTCTTTTACCACTCTCTCTCTCTCTCTCTCTCTCTCTCTCTCTCTCTCTCTCTCTCAACCAATTTAAATTATAGTCTTTGGATATGCAAATAAATATATCTTCACTTAAGCACCTTCATCTCTCTCTCTCTCTCTCTCTCTCTCTCTCTCTCTCAAATTATTTAAACTATCTTTCTCTCAAATAATTTAAGCTATAACCTTTGGTCACGCAAATAGATGAGAATATATCTTTACTTACGGCCCCCTCACATAGCTCTCTCTCTCTCTCTCTCTCTCTCCTCTCTCTCTCTCTCTCTCTCTCTCTTTCTGGTTATCGTATTAAGGATGTTTTACCATTGCCAAGCTAAAAATTGACCCCATTTTCAGAGAGACCCTAATTCTTGATAGATTCACATAAACTGTACTTCATCTCTCTCCCTTTCTCCCTATGGAAAAAAAATTCTCTATAAAAAAAAAGAACTTTTCTCCTCTCTATAGAAAAACTCTTCCATCTCTATAAAAAGAACTTTCCTTCTTTGTAAAAGAACATGTCCTTCTCTCTCTATATGAAAAAGAATCTCTCCTCTTTCTATTAAAAAAAAAGAACATCTAATCTCTATGAAAAAAGAACCTCTCTGTGAAGAAGAACCTGTCCTTCTCTCTCTATGAAATATAGCCTCTCCCCTTCACTCTCTATTAAAAACCCTCTCTCCTTCTGTCTATGAAAAAACCCTTCCTTTCACTCTAAAAAAAAAAAAAAACTCTGATCCTGTCTATGGAAAAAAAAACTTTCAATCTATGAAAAAGAACCTGTCCTTCTCTCTCGATGAAAAATAAGCTCTCTAATTCTATGAAAAAAATAAAAAACACCTCTTCCCTCCTGTCTCTATGGAAAAAAACCTGTTTCCTTCAATTTATGAAAATAAACAGTCCTCCTCTCTCGAAGAAAAATAACCACTCTCCTGTCCATGAAAAAAACCTCTTCCCTCCTGTCTCTATGAAAAAAAAAACCAGTTTCCTTCAATTTATGAAAAAAAAAACCAGTCCCTCTCTCTCTCGAAGAAAAATAACCACTCTCCTGTCCATGAAAAAAACCTCTTCCCTCCTGTCTCTATGAAAAGAAAACAGTTTCCTTCAAATTATGAAAAAAAAAAACAGTCCCTCTCTCTCGAAAGAAAAATAACCACTCTCCTGTCTATGAAAAAAAACCTCTTCCCTCCCGTCTCAATGGAAAAAAAAAACCTGTTTCCTTCAATTTATGAAAAAGAACCTGTCTTTCTCTAGATGAAAAATAACCCCTTTCCTTCAATCTATGAAAAAGAACCTCTCAGAAAAAAAAAAAATGTGTAGATGACCGAAGAGAAAGTTAGCAGGAAAAGCTAACCCAATATCCCCCACCCACCCTGAGGCCTAGTCCCCTACCCTCCTAGGAGGCTACCCTCTAACCCCATAATCCAACCAATTTCGCTCTCATCCAACTTATGACATCTGGGACGGCCCGTCGCATGGCCTTTCCAACACCCGAAATTTTAATTTTCTTTTTTTTTTTAAGTTTTTTTAACTTTCTTGGTGTTTTTAAATGTTCAACAGCCCGGAAAATTATACGGGTCTGATGTGGCTATATGGTATAAATACCGTTTATATAAGAAAGCCTTTTTCGAATTTTAGATACTTTGAAAAAAAAGGCTAATTCATACATGATCATTCATATATACTGTATATATACAAACTTATACAAACATACGCTACATACACACACACACACACACACATATATATATATATATATATACATATATATATACATATATATATATATATATATATAAATTAAGATAATTAAATAAATAATATCAATAACAATAACAAAATAATAATGATAACCTTATTAAACTATATACACACACAATATATATATATATATACATATATATATATATATATATAAAAGAGAGAGAGAGAGAGAGAGAGAGAGAGAAGAGAGAGAAGAATAATCAGTTCCGCCAACCATTCACGAACAACAAGCACGTGCTGAGAACTGAAACACTAATTTCCCGACTGTACCTCCAGGAGTTAAAATTGATAGTCGGCAAACGCACTTCTTGAAGCTTCAACCTAGAAATCAATGTCACGAGTTGGTGAATCTCGTTTAAATCTTACGTGAGTCAGGTAGAATCAGGTCACGAAGGGGTGAGATTGACTTTTATTTGTCCACACAGATGAAGATTATTATAGAAAAGCGAATCTAAAAAGGTTGGGGGAAGTCCCAATAGAGTCGGCACACAAACATACATACATACATACATACATACATATATATATATATATATATATATATATATATTCAAATAAGCCATATATATTTTGATATATTAATGTCTGGATTCTCTTAACGACCTCGGGATCAGAGCCCCAGGCGAAATCTCACAAAGACAAGAGCTTGGCTCCGGCCGGGAATCGAACCCTGGTCGGCAAGCTTATATAGGACAGTGACTAACCCATTCGGCCACGAAGGACAGTGACTAACCCATTCGGCCACGAAGGGACTTCCTTCGTGGCCGAATGGGTTAGTCACTGTCTATATAAGCTTGCCGACCAGGGTTCGATTCCCGGCCGGAGCCAAGCTCTTGTCTTTGTGAGATTTCGCCTGGGGCTCTGATCCCGAGGTCGTTAAGAGAATCCAGACATTAATATATCAAAATATATATGG
>NC_090730.1:7835448-7840448 GCF_036898095.1 Palaemon carinicauda
TATTTGATCATTCAACCCTTTCAACTGCCAATATCATCCAATGTGTTTTGTAGAATGATAACAGTATTTCCCTTTACAAAATTGCCAATGTATATTCCTTACTGATTCTGTTAAATAAAATATATTAAAATTTGAATTGATCCCGAGAATTGTCAATGTATCCCCTTTATCATTTTTTTTTTCCAAAAAAAGATATCCTATAACAACAAATTTAACTGAATCCGTAAATAGTCTTACATAATAGCATGTTGTGTCATCGTAACAGTAAGGTTCCAATAGAGAGGCAAGGTGAATGCAAGATAAGTTTATTCAACAGATAACGAGCTTATATACAAGCAGTTGCGAGCAAGGTCACAATAATACAAACTAAAACATGCGATGAAAAGCTTAAACAGGTTCTTCTATTATCAGTGGGAGAGAGCGAGAGATAAAAAAATCAATAATACTAGAGGGGCACTCAGTAGAGCGCATACCTCCGCTGCGGCAGCTTATTTCTCGACTTTCTGCTCGACCTTGGCTTGACATATGACCTTAACATGTATTAATTGGCGTGGATTTTCATACACAGATATGAACCAAATTTGAAGTCTCTATGACAATGAAAAGGTGGGCGGAATATTTTGAAAGTTTGCTTAATGTTGAGGATAATAGGGAGGCAGATATAATTGCTGTTCCAGGTGTTGAGGTGCCAGTGATGGGAGATGAGAATGAGAGAGAGAGATTACAATAGAGGAAGTGAGGAGAACACTAGATGAAACGAGAGTAGAAAAAGCATCTGGTATGGATGGTGTGAAAGCTGAGATGTTGAAGGAAGGGGGTGTGACTGTACTTGAATGGTTGGTGAGATTGTTTAATATGTGTTTTGTGTTCTCAATGGTATCAGTAGATTGGGTTTGTGCATGTATTGTACCACTATATAAGGGTAAGGGAGATGTGCATGAGTGTTGTAATTCAAGAGGTATTAGTTTGTTGAGTGTAGTTGGAAAAGTGTATGGTAGAGTAATGATTAATAGGATTAAGGTTAAAACAGAGAATGCAATCTTGGAAGTACAGGGTGGTTTTAGAAGAGGTAGGGGTTGTATGAATCAGATTTTTACAGTTAGGCAGATATGCGAGAAATATTTAGCAAAAGGTGAGGAGGTGTAAGTTACGTTTATGGATCTGGAGAAAGCATATGATAGAGTTGATAGGGAAGCAATGTGGAATGTGATGTGGTTATATGGAGTTGGTGGAAGGTTGTTGCAAGCAG
This sequence comes from Palaemon carinicauda, assembly GCF_036898095.1. Taxonomy (NCBI): domain Eukaryota; kingdom Metazoa; phylum Arthropoda; class Malacostraca; order Decapoda; family Palaemonidae; genus Palaemon; species Palaemon carinicauda. The sequence continues at coordinate 7,836,698 of NC_090730.1, forward strand.
TGAAAAGTTTCTACAAAGGTAGTAAAGCATGTGTTAGAATAGGAAATGAAGTGAGTGATTGGTTTCCGGTGAGAGTGGGGCTGAGACAGGGATGTGTGATGTCGCCGTGGTTGTTTAACTTGTATGTTGATGGAGTGGTGAGAGGTGAATGCTCGAGTGCTTGGACGAGGATTAAAACTGGTAGGCGAGAATGACCATGAATGGGAGGTAAATCAGTTGTTGTTTGCGGATGATACTGTACTGGTAGCAGACACAGAAGAGAAGCTTGACCGACTAGTGACAGAATTTGGAAGGGTGTGTGAGAGAAGGAAGTTGCGAGTTAATGTGGGTAAGAGTAAGGTTATGAGATGTACGAGAAGGGAAGGTGGTGCAAGGTTGAATGTCATGTTGAATGGAGAGTTACTTGAGGAGGTGGATCAGTTTAAGTACTTGGGTCTGTTGTTGCAGCAAATGGTGGAGTGGAAGCAGATGTACGTCAGAGAGTGAATGAAGGTTGCAAAGTGTTGGGGGCAGTTAAGGGAGTAGTAAAAAATAGAGGGTTGGGCATGAATGTAAAGAGAGTTCTATATGAGAAAGTGATTGTACCAACTGTGATGTATGGATCGGAGTTGTGGGGAATGAAAGTGATGGAGACAGAAATTGAATGTGTTTGAGATGAAGTGTCTAAGGAGTATGGCTGGTGTATCTCGAGTAGATAGGGTTAGGAACGAAGTGGTGAGGGAGAGAACGGGTGTAAGAAATGAGTTAGCGGCTAGAGTGGATATGAATGTGTTGAGGTGGTTTGGCCATGTTGAGAGAATGGAAAATGGTTGTCTGCTAAAGAAGGTGATGAATGCAAGAGTTGATGGGAGAAGTACAAGAGGAAGGCCAAGGTTTGGGTGGATGGATGGTGTGAAGAAAGCTCTGGGTGATAGGAGGATAGATGTGAGAGAGGCAAGAGAGTGTGCTAGAAATAGGAATGAATGGCGAGCGATTGTGACGCAGTTCCAGTAGGCCCTGCTGCTTCCTCCGGTGCCTTAGATGACCGCGGAGGTAGCAGCAGTAGGGGATTCAGCATTATGAAGCTTCATCTGTGGTGGATAATGTGGGAGGTTGGGCTGTGGCGCCCTAGCAGTACCAGCTGAACTCGGTTGAGTCCCTGGTTAGGCTGAAGGAACGTAGAGAGTAGAGGTCCCCTTTTTGTTTTGTTTCTTTGTTGATGTCGGCTACCCGCCAAAATTGGGGGAGGTGCCTTTGGTATATGTATGTATGACAATGATGTGCAAACTTAAGGCTGATTACGGCAATTGGTTATTTTGCTTGACCGGTGACCTTGACCTTTCACCTCTACCTTCTAAACTGTAATAATTTCCAGCTTTATACATAACAGTTGATGCCTGCAAGTTTCATTGCTCTACAAATAATATTGTGACCACGAAGCTGTTCACAAACACACACACAAACGGGATAAAACATAACCTCCTTCCAAGTTGTTTGGCATAGGTAGTTACATTGCATGAGTGTGTATGAAACTCGTGCAGTACAATGTAAACCCATTAATTACTTGTTTAAAATTGCCTAAATGAATAAAAAGGAGTTCTCAAGGGTCCAAAACACTTATAATTTCTCCCTTCATGGCGAGGCTTAGCAGGAGATCACACCAGAAACAGAATAGGTAAGTTTTCGTGCCAAGGGCTCAATTAGGCTTAGAAATAACAAGGAAATCCAACACGCAGAAAAAAAAGAAAAAAAAAAAAGAGGGTAGATCAGCTTGGCATTAGAACAGGTCTCTCTCTCTCTCTCTCTCTCTCGCTCTCTCTCTCTCTCTCTCTCTCTCTCTCTCTCTCACAATGTTTCTGTGAAGAATTTTTCTTCCTCACACACGTTTCAGTATTCTCTCTCTCTCTCTCTCTCTCTCTCTCTCTCTCTCTCTCTCTCTCTCTCTCTCTCTCTCTCTCTCTCATTAACAAATGTTTCTGAGAGAAGACTTTATAAAATTTACCTATCTCGAATATTTCTTGAATTGACCCGCTCTCACACACTAACAAAACAACTTCTAATTGTAAATACGTTAATGGACATCAATATTTTATTTTCAGCCTTTAATAAAAGCCTAGTTTTTTATATTAAGTAAACAGACACCTAGCTATTAAGAGTATATTTCGTCTACGACTTTTTTTTTATTAAACAGAAAAACGTTTATTCAATATACTATTCTTGAAACATTTATGTAATAACCAAACAGTTATGTAATAACCAGACAGTGGGTGTGACAACATATATATATATATATATATATATATATATATATATATATATATATATATATATATATATATATATATATATATATATATATACTGCAATCCGATATTTTTCAATGACGAGAATGTCTGAAAACAGTTTAAGTAATCAAAATCGGTGAGAAAAAAAAAATATAAAAAGACCAGTATGATCTCTGGAAATTTAAAGACAAGAACATATGACAAGTCTTTAGAAGTAATAAGTAAAAAAGACACGATAAAGGGAATGAAAACGTAACATACCTACATAATCTAGTCTTGGGTTAGAGTTCTCTTGCTTGAGGGTACACTCGGTCCCGCTATTCTGTTTCCCTATTTCTTATCCTCACTGGGCTATTTTCCCAGTTGAAGCCCTTGGGATTACAGTATCCCACGTTTCCAACTAGGGATATAGCTTAGCTAGTAGTAGTAGTAGTAGTAGTAGTAGTAGTAGTAGTAGTAGTAGTAGTAGTAGTAGTAGTAGTAATGATAAACTGGAGAATTACGACAACGCCAAACATTCTTGGTAAAGGAAATAAATTTAACAAAAATAATAATAATAATAATAATAATAATAATAGTAATAATAATAAATAACAATAGTAATAATAAATGGTAATATTGATAAATAATAAAAATAATAATAATAATAATAATTATAATAATAACAACACAAACAACAACAACATTTCTAGGTTTGTTTTCGCTAAACAAATAAAACCAGTTATCTCCCCTCGTCTGTTGCATCTGCTACTTGAATCTAAAAACCAGTTAAATTCACCAAACATAATTTTTATAAAACACGTGGGGAAAACATCAAGACATACTTATATCTTGACCTTTGACTTAGCGTAATGACCCTTTTATTCTAATTATATGGACTCTCGACAGAAAGTAAGTGTGATGGTTCTGCTATTATTTTGATGAACAAACCACCTTGGGTGTGTATGTTTCATCTACCAGATGTAGGGATCTCATGTCATTCTGGTATGTCAAAATCTCAGTATGACTTTATCAAAAAGTAGTGAAAAAAGCTATGGGAATGTTTCTCAAACAGGGGATGAAACCTGCAGTAAAGTCAATTTGATCTTTGGCAAAATATTGAAAAAAAAATTTGCCGGAAGATTTCACATAATCTGGGGTTGAAATCTGTCAAAATGACAAATTGGCTTTATCAAAAAATTGAACTAAAGTTGCGGGAATGATAACAAGGGATGAAATCTGCAAAAATGTCAATTTGATCTTTAGCAATATATTGAAAAACATATCAGGAAGATTTCACATAAAAAAGGGTTGAAATCGGTCAAAATGGAAAACTGACTACCAAAAATTTGAACAAAAGATGCGGGAATATTTCACAAAAGGGATGAAACCTCAAAAAAAAAAAAGGTCAATTTGACCTTTAGCAAAATATTTAAAAACGTTTGTAGGAAGATTTCACAGAAAAAAAAGGGGTTGAAATCTGTCAAAATTAAAAATTGGCTATGTCA